>NC_143581.1:220567199-220746872 GCF_048544385.1 Mastigoproctus giganteus | reverse complement strand
TGAAAAATCAGTGCGGAACCCACTGCTGCTCCTTCCCACCTGGTGCCTCCGTAGCCAGGTGGGAAGGAGCAGCAGTGCGTAGCACACACTTCTTGATTAGACCGGGGTTCGAGCCCGTCACCACCAAATACGGAGGATGCGGAAAGGTCAGGGAATGACCACTGCATATTCCCGGAGCAATATGGCCTTAGTTGCTAATGCTCCTAAAAACCAAATAACAAACAAACAAACCATTAATAAATACGTTTCATGTAATACATTTTATTTGAACAAAATGTTACAATTAAAGTTGCAATAATACATTTCATACAATGTAAACATGAACTATTTATATGTGCATTAATGAACCCATTTATTATTTAGTAACTAAATAATATGAAATTTACTGAATACATACTACATTTTAGCATAACATCACTAACAAATAATATAAAAAATTATGCTTCATTTTAATGACTTGGATGTGCTTGTATTTTGCCACAAAGAAAATCAAAATTTGGTATTATTGATGACAGTTGCAAGCACATTTCCGGTTCTGCATTTTATTCCTGTATTTTGTTTTTGTTGCTGTATATGTGGAAAAAGCCTTTTCACATAAATAAATTGTGACAAAAGACATAAGAATCTTTATTGCATGATCAGACACTTCAGGATATTCACTGTAAATTTGCAACCAAAAATCAAGAAGTTCTTCTTGTTGGTAATTAATTTTTAAGATCAAATCTGTAGATATATCAATTAACTGTTCCCTCTCTTTCATTGATAAATTTTCACTTTGGCAATGATTAAATGGATTTTTAATCCAGTCGTATGATTCTGTTTGTGCTGGAAAATTAATATAATTAATTTATATTAATAATTAATAGGTTTTTTGTAGATTAAGCAAGTGCTTTATTATGTATTCTTGGACAATTTTATGAAGATTCAGATCATTTTGTATCAAGAAGTCACTTAATTTTTCAAAACAGTTTACATCGTTTTTTCGTATGTATGAAATCCATAAATCGAATTTCAAAATTAACGCATTTATTTTATCATTAACTTTAAATACAGAAGAGCATCAGTTATCCGGAATAATTTGAAAGGCTGATCTTTTTTTTTTTTTATTTTTTTATTAATGGTAGTACAGTAAGCTCCGGTTATAGTGATAATGTTTTCAAATTGAATTTTAATTATAATAAGTGAAAGATCGTTATTACTACCTGTTTATAACATGTTGTACAAACAAAAAGCCCAATAAACTGAAAACTGCAAATTGTTTTTATTGTTTTATGGTTGTGACCTCTGCTAATGTGACCTTCAGAAATGTGCTGTAGCAAAATATCGTCTCAGAAACCATAAGTGAATTTCAGATTAGTTTAGCTCCAGATTTGGTAAGAATAATATCGGCCCAAAACTGTGCGATTTATTATTTTTCTCAGTTTTTTACGGTAAAATGTGAATGAAAAGAAAACGCTTAGTTTCAACATTGCAACAAAAAACGGAAATTATTAATAGAATTGGAAAAAGTGAAAATTTAGGAAATCTCTCCAAAGAGTTTAATGTGGGGACTTCAACAATTTACAACATCAAGAAAAATTCCAATGCTATAACAGAATTTGTGTCGATTATGGATAGTGAAGGAGGATCTAGCAGCAAAAAGACATGTCGAAACCTGAAAATGCCACTTTATACAGGTCACTCACTTTATTTTTTTGTTTTCTTCAGAGCGAAGTTTAGTGAACCAGTGTCTGGCCCAATGTTGTGTGAAAAAGCATTGGACTTTAATCGAAAATTAATAGGTAATGAAGATTTTAAGGCGAGCACAGATTTGCTGAAAAACTTTAAACTGAGACGGTATTACGTGAACTAGATATTCAAGGCGAGAAACTTTCTGCAGACGAAGCAGCAGCAGCAGAGCCCTTTGAAAAGTAAGTTTGCTTCAGTTATAGCAAATTATGAGAAAGTAAATGTTTATAATGTTGATGAGATGGGCTTATTGTGGAAAGCATTACTGAGAAAAATCCTAGCCACTAAAAGAGAAATGCCTGCACCAAGTTTTAAGATGAGAAAAGAATGAGTTACAATTGCTGTGTGTGTGTGCAAATGCCACTGGGATGCATAGATTGTCCGTGCTAGTTATCTGTAAGTTGAAAAAACCGAGAGCATTTAAAAATCTTTCTAATTTTCCTGTTTTGTATAAAATGCCTGGATGGATGATTCTGTTTTCCAAGATTGGTTTATAATTTTTTTTATTTAATTAATCTTATTTAATTTAATCATAAGGTAAGATTAAATTTATTTAATTTAATCTTACCTTACCTTATATTAAGTATGTCAATAATTAATGATTAATAGAATAAACATAATAAGATTAAATTTATTTAATCTTACCAGAAAAATTATCTGGAAAATTTGGCTATCCCGAAGAGATCTGACATCAATTATTCCAGATAACTGACTCTCTACTGTATATGAATTTTAGTTCCTTGGAGGGATATATTTACTTCATTTAAAATTGAAAATATATCTGCAAGGTACGCCATAATCTGAATCCATATGTTGTCATGTAATTTTTAGCAATAATCATGTTTCATTTGAGTTAAAAAAATTTTCACCTCTTCTTTCAGCTCCTAAAACCTGCTCAAAATTTTTCCTTGTGATAGTCAGCATACCTCTGCATGCAGGAGCAGTGTTTTGTGAGAACTATATAGCTCCTAGCAGAATAATGAGAATAATCTTGAGTTCAGCTCCCTGGATTTCATAAAATTAATGATTTTCATAACGTCATCTAAAACATCTTTTATTTTTTCTGGAATTTGTTTCACAATGAGAGCACGATGGTGGAGATAGCAATGAGAATGTTGAATATGTGGGACTATTGTTTTATTCTTTATATGACTTTTTTTTTGCACCCAGTAAAGATTTTGCTCCGTCAGTACAAATGTGAAAACATAAATTCCAAGATAGTCCATGCTTCTCCGTATATATGTTTATAACATCAAAAATGTTTTTGATGTAGCTCTATCCTTAAGAGGCTTGCACAAAAAAATATCCTCTTGGACAGTTAAATTAAAAATATAGCGTACCAGAACAATTAAAATAGCCAAACCAGCAACATCTCTGAAGATTCATCTAATTGCATTGTGAAACTATGGGGAGAAGAAATTAATCGAGATATTAATTCATCCTCACAAAAAAGTGCCATATCTGTGATGCATCTAGCAACCATGGTATCAGATAGAGAGGTACGCTATCAATTTCTTTGGCACATTTCTCACCAATCTTACAGGTAATTAGATCTTTGGCGCAAGATTTTATTAATTTTTCGTTGAGTGTATATGCCTCCTCTTCTCTAGAAATACGATAACTAACGAGATAGGAAGCCTCAAGTGATTTTTCATTATTGCTATACATAAATTTTGAAAACTATTTTTTCTTGCTTTTGGGCTCTTCATATTTACGCTTAAAATATTCTGTGTTTTTGCCTATCAAATGTGGGTAGTTACTCTTCATAAGTTTTCTTAATTTTGCGGGATTTAGACTACTGTTGCTTACAACTTTTTCACATTCGACACATATTCCATTCAGCTCGTCTTCATTTCCAGTCCAAGTAAATCCAAAACTTTAGTAACTTTCATCATATTTTCTTTTTTAGAACCACCCTCATGTAATTTCTGTGTTTTAATAGGCATTTCTGAAATGGCTGTTTTGGATGTCGAGTTTCTGGAAGTAGATGGCGAAACAATTGCAGATGCTGAAGAATTTTCATGTTTTTCTTCTGTTTGTTCAGCTTTTTTTTTTTTAAGTTTTCCCTTTTTTTAACCAAATGTCCATAGTGAATGTCAAATCTAATAAATTAAAATTCTTTAATTAGTTTTTCAGCTATCATCAATCACAAAATCTATTCCATTGCATAAATGGAATTAAAATGAATGAAGACCTTACCTTGTCACAGACTTTTCTCTTTTAAATGAAGCAAAGGAATGAAGGTTTTACAATTTCACTGTAATCATAAGAGTAAACTGTCACGTTGAGCTGACCAGCAACTGCTTTTAAAAAAGGCAAATATGTAGAGAGATGAGATGTGGGAGAGCAAGATTATGGTCGGAAATACTTATCTGTTTCAAAAAGGGCACGAATTCAAAAATTATATTTTAAAATTATTTTACACAACCAAAACGATCAATTTTTATTAGTGATTCAAACTGTGTTCTGTGAAACCCCTGGATGATTCTCACGGAACCCCAGGGTTCTGCAGAACACAGTTTTGAACATCACTGATCTTGACCATCTAGCCCATGAAGTTTGTCTATCTTCACAAAATTTATGGGAAACTTTGGCAGATCACTTGGAAAAATATTAGTCAAGACACTCATAAAATTGATCACCATAATGCCACGCCTTTGTAAGGCAGTGATAAAATCTTGTGGAAGTTATTTTTGATGAAAAATCAGTATAGTTGTTAATATTAATCATTTCAGTATTTTTTTGCTCCAAATTTTTTAATAAAAATAAATTAAAAATCTGAAAATACTTTATATTGTGTTCTTTTTTTATATTAAGCCTTACATTGTCATACCTAATTTCAAAAAAAAAAATAATAATAATAAAAAACAACAAAAATTATTATATGCTCAGATTCCAAACTTTTAGGTGGGAGTTTATGTAATTTGGGCACACATATGGCTACCTTGGGTGTAAATTTAATTTGTGATAATAATGAAGTATTGTTCAATGTACTTGGTTATCAGTGATATTGAGGTAAATCAGTTGTTATTAATTTCAGTTTTTACAAGAATCACTGGATTTAAAATATTCAAATAACGATTCCTTAGGCTTTTTGAACAGTGTCTTGTTTAAAATGCATGTTCTTTTATATTTTCATCATCATCATCATCATCATCAGCCATTTTCAATCCACTGCAGGATGAAGGCCTCTCCAGCAACTTTCCAGTTCCTTCTGTTTTGAGCACTGGCCATCCATTTACTACTCAAAAACTCATGAATTTCATCTATCCATCTCCGCCTTTGTCTTCCAGGTTTTCTTCTAGCTCCTCTTGGGTACCATTCTGTTATTTTCTTAGTCCATCTGTCATCATGTCTTCGAGCTATGTGTCCTGCCCAAGACCATTTTAGTTCTTTAGTTTTGATAAGAATGTCCTTTACTTGAGTTTGCTGCCTAATCCATGTGTTTCTCTTCTTATCTAACAATCTGATTCCCAATATAATTCGTTCCATTCTTCGCTGTGTAGTTCTTAGCTTCTCTTCCATTCTTTTGGTGAGTGCCCAAGTTTCACTTCCATAAGTCATGGTGAGGAGTATACATTGATTCATTCATAAGTCATGGTGAGGAGTATACATTGATTCATTATTTTACGTTTCAGACAAACTGGGATATTGCTCTTCAGTATGTGACTATATTTCCTGAATGCTATCCATCCAAAATTTATTCTTCTCTTGACTTCCAGCCATTTATCATTATTACAGCTAATAACTTGTCCCAGATAAGTATATGACTCCACCTTTTCAATTACTGCTCCTTCAATCATTATTTCCCTTTCCGTGGCATACTTGTTCATCATTACTTTTGTTTTAGCCATATTCATCTTTAGTCCAAAATCCTTACTAACTGTGCATAACTGATTAAGATTTTCCTCTAATTCTTTGGGATTGTGGCTTATAACCACAATGTCATCTGCAAATCGTAAATGGTTTAGGTACTCTCCGTTCACATTGACTCCTTTCTGCGACCAGTCTAATCTTCTGAAAGCTTCCTCAAGGGCAGCAGTAAACAGCTTCGGAGATATTGTGTCTCCTTGTCGAACTCCTTTCTCGATTTTAAATTTGCTACTGTCTTTGTCTAGTCTAATAAAGGATGTAGCACTCTCATATATTTTCTTCAAAATCATAATATATGGAGTATCTATGCCTTGTCTTTCCAGTGCCCGGAACATTGCCTTATGCTGTATGGAGTCAAACGCCTTTTCATAATCCACAAATGCCAGGCATAATGGTGTTTTATATTCATTTGCTTTCTCCATTAGCTGTGATATTACGTGAAGGTGATCCATAGTTGAGAATCCTGTCCTAAAGCCAGCTTGCTCTTTCGGTTGATTCTCATCAAGTATTCTTTCTAATCTGTTAGTAATGACCCTTGTGAACAACTTGTAGATATGGGATAACAAGCTAATTGGTCTATAATTTCCAATTTCTGATTTATCTCCTTTCTTATGCAGCAAAACTATGATTGCATTATTCCACTGCTTAGGCATCACACCTTTTCTAATGCACTTTGTGAAGAGCCTTGCCAGTTTTTGTGTTATGTCTCTTCCTCCCAATTTTAACAACTCTACAGTAACTTCATCTTCCCCTGGGGCTTTCCGATTCTTCATTTTCTTCAATGCATGTTCTACCTCATCAGGAAGAATATCGGGTATGTCGTATGTGTTGCTACTTTGCAATCCATGTTCCCCACTGCTGGTATCATTCCCTCGCTCCTTGTATAATTCTCTATAGTAGTCTTCTGCTATTTGAATTATGCCTTCTCTGCTGTTTATAAGTACACCATCGCTATTCTTCAGTTTTACATTTTATATTTTACTAAGTTACAAAAGGTTAATCTAAAAATGATTAGGTCTGTGTGTGTGTGTGTGTATATATATATATATATATATATATGTGTGTGTGTGTATGTGTGTGTGTGTGTGCAAATATATGTATGTTTATATACATATATTCGCAAACATAGTATAATAATTTCTTTTATAAAATCTTTTTATATATGATCTCTAATGCTATTGTTTAATTAAACATTATGCAGTTGCAATATACATTTTTGTAATTTAATAGGACTTAATTTAATGGTCCCTTTATACCAGCTTGCAGCAAAAAATTTATGCCTCCCTAATGTTAATATTATCTTTATATTATATTTTAATATGTGGTATTGTCCCTTTTATTTAGATGCTGTCTATTTTTTATCACAATGTAAAACTGGTATGAAATTCATGGAAATAGATAGTAGTGTTGCTAATTACTTGTACATTGATAGGTGTTGGTCCCCAGTGAGTGCCTATCATTGTATACAGGCCGTAATTAGTATTTATTTATTTGGTTCTATTTCATGCTTTTGTTTAGTATATTATTTTATTTTATTTCATATTTTTTCTAATTTCATGCTTTTAGTGGTAGTAGTAATGGCAATTGATGCAAGAAAGCAAGCTTTATATAGCTTCAGCTAAAAAAAAAAACCTGCGCATTAAACCATCCATACTCTTCAAGAATTTGTCTAGTTCTTCCTTCAATTTATTTAAACCATCCACTTCTACAACAACAGATGGAAGCCTGTTCCAACAATCAACCACCCACTGGCAAAAGGCAAACTTCTGCACATCTATCCTGCAACCATCCTTCCTCAAGTTGAATTTATGTCCCCTCGTGTGTAGTCTCAGCAAGTGAAAGAATGCCATTAACATTCGGCTTACTCAATCCATTTAAGGCTTTAAACACCTCAATCAGATTGCCCTGCAGGTGTCTAGTCTTGAGACACTGCAATTTGCAGAAATGAAGCCTTTCTAGGTAAGAGCACTCTTCTGTTCCCTTCGCCAGTCTGGTTGCCCTTCTCTGCACCCATTCCAGCAAATTATCATCCTTCCTAAAGTGAGGCCTGCAGACCTGTATACAGTACTCAAGATGCGGCCTAACCATGGCCTTATACAAAGGGATAATCACCTCCTTATCCCTGCTAGCAAAGTTTCTGTATATCGTTGACAAAACGACATGAGCTGTCCTGGCAGCATATCTGCACTGATCAGAGAATTTCATGTCTGACTGCAGTTTATTTAATGCGTTTAGCTTCATATCTTGGCCTAATTAAAATCAATTCGTAGCTTGCTTTTACACATCGTATTAGATACTGGTTGATCACATTTGAGAATACAAAATTCTAATAAGACTAAAGTAAAAATAAAATTCTAATATACATTCTAATAAAATTCTGAAAAAAACAACTACATATATATATATATATATATATATATATCAAATTTTACCAGTGGTAGCAGTCAGGCCCATCTTATTTCTCTCTATACCCTTTTTCCCAAATTCCAAGAACTTAGTTTTAAATCTAACCTTATATTCTCCAGTAGATAGTAGCAGTTGTTGGTCCTTGAGGTTGTCATAGACATTCTCTCAGATATGCCAGACAAGCTGTACTTGTTACCTGGAAGTCTAAAATGCTGATGGAACTGATATTCGGATGACACTCAAGTCAAGTGGACCCAATTTCGGTGAAGTCCGGACGGTCTGTGACAGCCAAATCCTCTGCTTGCACCTTCACGATGGTGGGACTTTTAGTAATCCTGGGTATAACCTCCATGCACAAGTACATGGTGGTGACCACCCAGGTGTGAACCAACGTAAGCAGGGGTCGAGGTGTGGTGCCCACACCACATGGAGGAATGCCGCCCCTCTATGTTACCAGGCAGTACTAGGTGGTAGATGACTCTCATCAACCGGTGCAATACCACCACTTTGCTTATTGGAGGCTTGAAGTGGTGGAACCCATGTTTAGTCTCTAGAGCTAAGTTCTGGTCAACCCTTCCCTATCTCCCATCATGCAGTATGATTGATGACTTTTGAGGTTATGATGAACATTTTGGCAAGATCCAATATTCCTTACATTTTGAGGGTACAGCTCTAAAATGGTGTTCACAGGCCGGCCGCTAGTTATTACATCGGACCAAACCTATTGGTAACTCTCTAGGAGGCTTCCGAATCAGCTAGTGTATAATCTTGCTACCGCTATTCTGCCAGATAGTGACAGGAGGGAGTCCGAGTAGTGTGCATGCGGGGAGCATTGTGGAGGCCACGTTATGTCAAGGACCTGGGTATATTCTTACCATGTATACGCCATATCCAAATATTTCGTGACTTAATACAGCATGTCCCACTGACTTTTTCTTACTATTGAATACACCATGAATTGTCAAACTAATAGAGCAAGCTTATCTGCGAAAAGATCTAAACCTCCCAAACACTTCCTAATTCATTTCACAAATATACGTAGTCTCATTTCTGATCTCAATGATGTCCATTTCCACTTGCAGTCTGCCAAACCCCATGTACTTTTTCTGACTGAATCTCAGTTATCGGTTGATTCAACTACTGCTCATCTCAGATGCCCAAATTATTATCTGTACGATTCCTTTCGCCTCAAAGGTGGTACTTGTGCATATGTCCGTTCTGATATTCCCTGTCAGATACTTGGCAATTTGGAATCTCCTCTCTTTGATCTTCTCTGGCTTAAAATCTCTCTACCTCATTGTGTCAAATTCATGTATTGTCTCTACCATTCTCCCAACTCCACTAATCACTTGGATCTCTTTGACTTCCTCTCTTTGCAACTTGATTTTCTCCAGTCCAACTTTCCTAACAGTGAGGTAATTTTCCTTGGTGATTTTAATGTTCACAACTCCAGCTGGCTTCCATTTTCTAGTCACACCGACCCAGCTGGTTGAGATGCTGAGGATTTTGCAATTACTAATGACCTTGCACAGATTGTTCATTTACCTACAAGAATGGCGCCTCCGTAGCCAGGTGGGCAGGAGCAGCAGTGCGTAGCACACGCTTCTTGATTAGACCGGGGTTCAAGCCCGTGACCACCAAATACGAGGATGCGGAAAGGTCAGGGAATGACCACCGCATATCCCGGAGCAATATGGCCTTAGTTGCTAATGCTCCTAAAAACCAAATAACAAAGAAACAAACCTACAAGAATACTGGACAATCCTAATCATACAGCCAATACGCTTGATCTTTTTCTCACAAACAACCCTTCTAAGTACATGGTTGAAGTGAGAGGTCCTTTAGGCACTTCAGATCACAACTTGGTGATTGTCTCTTCTCCAATGGAACCTTTATCTCATGGCTATTCCCAACCTCGTGTTGTTTGGCATTATAAGAATGCAAAATGGGGTGACCTGCGAGATTTCTTTTCTTCTTTTCCTTGGTCTGATTACTGTTTCAAAACTTCTGATGTCAACGTTTGCTCAGATCGTGTCAGTGAAATTATTCTTGCAGGAATGGAATCCTTTATCCCACACTCCACTTTAAAATCTTGTCCTTTATCTAAACCTTGGTTTTCCAATAAATGTGCTAAGGCTGTTCAAGAGAAGAATGTTGCATATCGTAATTGGCTTGTTTCTAATTCTTCAGTTTCATTTTCTGCCTACACCAAAGCTTGCAACAACCTTCCTTCTGGAACAGCCTTCCTTCATATGTATTTCCTGAAAATTACAGTCTACAGAAGTTCAAGTCCAATGTCAACAAATATCTTCTTTCGTCTTCTCAACCTCCAACCCGAGCACGGCACTAAGTACTATAGGTTCTAATACCTCTCGTGTTTGGGGTTTACATAAAAAAAAAAAAAAAAAGCATAAAATACCTTTACATTACATGCTACATAATGATTGATTAGTGATGCCAGCCATAAAAATTAGAGACCTTAAGGAATTTTTAAAGATATGTGATGCAAAACCTCCATTTAAATCAAGAATGCAGAGAATAATTCTGACAGTATATTTAGACTCTAGTAAGGTTTGATACTGTCCCAGTGAATGCTTTTTTATATAAAGTGCATTATTGGAAGGAAGACAAAACAGGATGAAAGTGTAAGAGCTATTCTTACACTTATTTTTAGGAATTTATAAATTATCAAATTTTAATAAATAACTAAGTTAAAAACAGTCAAGCACTCAGCAGAATTGCTGGTCTGTTTACACTTCGAAAGTGAGAGATTAGCGTAGCAGCAGGAGGGACGCTGACCGAACTGTGATACAATGGATAGGCCAGTTTGACGCAGTTCGTGTGTACAGAAAAGCGGCTGTCGCCTGCTGACGGTAGCAGGGGACAAAAGAATGCCCACACCCCTAAAGTGGTTCCGACTCCGTCCAAAGGGAAGACCCAGATCAGAGAGCTCACCGTGTCCGTGCTGTAAACAAAGTACAAACAGGCCGACATGGGAGGCACTCTCACAAAATTCACAGGCGGTGTCTTGGAAGGAAGCGTGAAGGAAGAGGTAAGTGGTAGCGGGCATCCCAAAGATAGTTCTACAGATTGGTTAGAGCCCGGATGTTGTCAACACAAAGAAGGGAGCTCGACCTACCAGACGCGGGTCGGGACGATGCGAAAGAAAAAATGAGCAAATGAAGTAAAAGATGAAGAGGGAGAGAAAGCTATGATTGGACGAAAAATAAGGGAGAGTTGGAAACAAAAACTCTGATGCAAGGAGAAGAGCGGGAGCCCGAAAGTCAGAGTCCCGAAGCCTGGAAGGAAAAGATCCGGAGGAGAATCCCGGAGAGGCGTGAGAGTGGCGGAAAGATAAATTTTGGGAGTGCGGGGAACGCATATAGAAAGTTCCGTAAAATGATAGTATAGTGTAGATAGTAGCGAAAGGCAGAATGACCTGGAGGAAGTCCTGAGTGTGGGAAAGTCAACGTGGAGACAGAAAAGAGCCGTAAGCCCAGCAGATCAGGGAAGAAATCGAAGGAAGACCTGAAGGATCGGAAACTCACCCAGGTGGTAGAGAAAGATACCAAGTAAGTCAGCTTAGTGAATGTTACTAACGAGAATGGTGTTGTAAAGAAATCCATGGGAGAAAATTGGACAGGACAGTTCTAGAAGTATTGTAACGTGTAGAATACTAATTTGTAAAGATAGGAATAAGATATAATAGAAATAGAGAGAGAGTGAGTGAATGTTACTCATCTGTGACTAGAGGTATTGATGAGAAATTTTAAAGAAATGTGTTAAAAGTAAAACAGTGGGTTTCAGGAATTGCCTAATTGCTATTAACGGAGTTAATTGTATTCGATAGAAATCTCCTCCTTAAAGTATGTAAGAGAGAGAGTGAAATATTATTGGAGTTATTCTGTATATGTTGAAAAGGATATATATATATATATATGACCATATGTATAGGAGAAAATATTTAGAATTTGTAATGAAACATAGTGGAAGTTTATGGGTTGTTTAAGAAGAGTAATTAAGGGAAGACACCTTTTCATGTATATGATAATTACTGTGTTGTAAAGTTTTGATATTATGAATAATGATGAATGTGTAAATAATCCTTGTACTAATGGTAAATAAATCTAGTTTGTTTTATCATGAGCTTTATGTGTGATATTGACACCAAGCATTAACTGTAAGTCACGGGAACTATTCTAGCACGGGGAGATAATAACACAAATAAGAGAAAATTAGTATTTCCTCCAACTTGGATCTTCTGATACAAAAACCTTAATGACAAAGGAGTGAGTGAGAAAGGGTGCCGATTAACTGCGTAGCAGATAGCTTGTGGGCCTTGGAAGGGAAGTGAGGACCCCCCCTGTTTAAAGGAATAAAGAAAATAACAACAACAGCCTTTATGGTTTCAAGGAAAAGGGGGAAAGAAATAGCTAAGGGATAGATTAAAATAAGGTCTATAATTAAAAACAAAAGAGAAAATAAATAAAAAAATAAATACCCCCCCCCCCCCCCCCCCCACAAAAGGTTGATTAAATGATAAAAGACAGAGGGTGGCTTTTTTTTTCTGCAAATAGACGTGGGCCACAAGAGTTCCACTGGGTTTAGCACTTGGATTGCTTATTTGTTCTGTTATTTTGTTATTGATTGAAAAAAAAAAAGTTGTTTGTTGTCAAAGTTTGCTAATGTTAGAGCTTTGGAGGGTGATAAATGATAGTAAACAAAGAATTCTACCAGATAAATTTAGTTGGTCGGAAAAATGGTATTTTTAGTACAGTGCAGGTAAATGTTAGGTTCTATATTATGGGTAACAGTAATTATAGATTCAGTGGTGGTCCCAGAATTTTCTGAAGGAGTGGGCTATAGCAGTGTTCCAGGAAATTAAGCTTTAATCATCATGTAGCAGTAAAGAAATCCACATTATTTTGATCATGGGGATGGGGCACTGAACATATCTGTATGGTGGTAGTCCCAGGTAGGCACTAAACAGGCTATAGCCTGTTTAGTGCCTACCTGGGATCACCACTCTCTAGATAATTATATTATTTTTGAAGGAATATATTAAATAGTTGATAATGATATTGCCTTAAGAGTAATTGTATAATTTGACATGAAGTTCTCTCAACATTGCAGACAGGCTGCCACAACAGCACACTGTGGTTGCCTGTCGTCCGTACAGTCTGCAGTTGCATCTATGATCTGTAGGAATTTTGTTAACAGGGATAAAGAGTTTAATTGTTTTATTATATATATAGCATTGGTTAGGCTACACTTTGTGTATTGTATACAGGTAAGGAGACCTCATATCAAGAAGTATGTTATTCTGCTGAAATAAAGAGATATCCCTGGAGAGAGAGAGATAGAGAGGGAGGGGATTCTGAGTTGTAGTTTCAAGATGGATCAAGACTTTAAATATCTCAACTTGATTCAGCTAGAATTTGAAAGATTTGACTAAACTAAATAAGCGATATTTTTCACAAATGGCACAAACTGGAAGACATGTACTTACATTAGGATTTTCTCTGTTGTGAGATGCACGTATATTTTTAATGTGTGGACTTTTGGGGTTTCTGACTTATGTACATGGGGTGTTTTATAATGTCGGGGCCATACTTTCAAGATTAATCTATAGCCTGAAAGCAGTTTATATAAACATATACTCAGAATCATTTTGTTTCTAAGTTGCAGCCCTTTGTGTTCCAGAAATTATCCAGTAAGAAATGCTGTCTCTGGTAGGTAGGGTAAATTTTACTATTTAAAATCATAACTGCTTTTCAAAAAATCAGTTCTAAGTGCAGTTCAGTGGGGAGAATAAAAGATTTGTGCTATTAAGGGAATGTGCGCATTTGAAAGGAGAATGGAGACATTCAAAACCAAGAAATGACAGACGTGCACCTTGTGTATGGACTTGTTGAGCCATAGCAAGATGTCCATATGTGGAAAGGTTTCCAAATCATTGTCTGCCAGATAAGAAGACCTTTCAGAGAACACAAATCTTGAATATATAGGATCACTCATCAAGTTTAAAATAGTGGTAGGCCAATCAGAACCAGAAATGTTAGGTTGGAGAAGCATACAATTCTCCATACAATTCAGGGACTGAATTGTATGGAGAATAATCCTGGTGATAGCAGAAGCAGCAGAGGGCTTAGGATATGTAACAGTTTGGAGAATTTTACTGGAACATCTTTATCAGCATCACATACAGCAAAGCCTTACTGAAACAGATTTGCCACTATGAATAGTGTTATTTTAGTTCATTCCCATGACAGTGTGCTTGTGATCCTTGTTTTCTATCTTTGTGTTTTCAAGAAATGGTATGGCAATTTTCAGAACACTCATGACTGAACAGAATAGAATCCATATGCCATCATGATCACAGCATCAGCAACAATTTTGTATTAATGTATGGGTAGAAGTTATTGCTTACTGCTCAGTATTGTGGATTTGGAAAGTTTGAATTTAAAGGAGGTTAGATTTATTAGAAGAGCTAGGGAAATGAAGTGGATAATTTACATTTCTTTTTATGGTTAATGCTGTATAGTGATTTTTGACATAAACTTCTACCTTGGTGTTATGGCTGTGGATAGTTTGAATAAATTTATAGTGATTTTTACTGTTTGATTAGAGGCTTCTGGGCACATCAACAGATGTGTTCAGAAGCCTCTAATCAACCACTCAACCAATCTACTTCCTTTAATGATTTTTGTTACTTGTAATTCAAAAACAATAACATTTCTTTTGGAGAATGGAGATTGATACTTAAGGAATGGATATGCTAGAATTTTATTTTTTTTCATTCTGAAAGAGTTGTTGAATGGGGAGATGTATAGTGTTCTGTCATCATCATAATGAAAACTGCAGATAGGATTTGCAGTTCATGAAAGGAGGTCATTAATATAAAAAAAGAAAAGAATAGGTGTCTATTAATCATGGAGTTTGATCAAAAAAGCTATTCATTGCCATTGAACTGTGAGTGGCCAGAGAGAAAGCTGTCTCTCTGGTTGTAGGTGGCAGAAGATAATATATTGAACACAAATTTAATTAAATGCTGGTTACTTTATAGAAGTGCAGCTTAACCTATTTTGTATAAAATCTTTTAATTTTTTGGTATTTTTCTTTCTTCATAGTTCAGATCCAAAGGATTATGCCCTGAAGCAAATTGAGGGCACTGGAATCTCCATGTCAGCATGTAGAGAAATAGCAGTAAGTATATATATTCTTCAATTAGTATAATTTGCATAGAACAAAGTTTAAGAAGTTTTTTCATTTTATAATTATTTTAAGAAATCTATATACCCTAATTACTCTTTTTAAGAATTCAAAGAAATTAAACCTGTCTTTTGCTTTAATTATGATTAAAGTTCAAAACAGCATAATGCTACAGACACCAGACAAAATATATCACCTGCATAATTTTTCAATTAATAATGTGTAATCCCTCCTTTGGCACGAATCACCTCATGAATTGTCCTTGGTAGGGATTCAGCTAGAACCCTTAAGTTATTTATATCAATATTATTATATTCTGAAAAGTTGAACCTGTAATTCATTCAGGTTTCATTGATGCTTTTGTTATGTTTTCACTTTCTGTTCAAGATAGTGTCATACATAATTGTGGAATTCCTGCATATTTTAAATTGAGGAATTACACAATTTAAATGCCTTGCTATTCTCTTGTGTTCTTCAGTGCCGTTTAAAACATTAGTGGCCCTTGAACCTGAGGGTTATTAGCCCTTGATCCTGGAATACAGGAGTATCAAAATCATGAGTGTCCCTTAATGATCGGCAAAACCATGGACAAAGCTCCAAGGAATGGTATATATTCAGTTGTAATTAAAAACTGCTTCATCATCCAGAATATTTTTTTAGCCTGCCTGATTCATCCTGATTGGTATTTGAAGTAGGGAACCAAGTTCATAATAGCCAAACATCTCCACAGCATCACTGGCCCGCCACCAGTCTGAATGACATTGTGCACATAGTGTGGATGAAATGCCTCATGTTTCTACCATGAACTCTCTGCCTGGCATCGTTAGTTTTTTTTTTTTTTTTTTTTAATGAAAACCCCAAACACAAAAGGTATTGGAACCTGTAATACTTAGTACTGTGTGGGTTGATGATTGAGCAGATAGAAGAAGGTACTTGTTGATTGTAAATTTCAAGACATTGAAGGGAAGGTTTTTCCAGAAAGCTGAAGTTGAAGGGATAAATGAGGAAGAAGAAAAGTTGGCTCTGTGAGTTTGAAGTTGGATGGTAAATCTGACTGGTTTGGAAGAGAGGGGGAATCACAGAAGTCAATTCGTAAGAACAGTGCCCATGTAAGTATCTATCATGTAAGTATCAGAGAGTAGAGAGAGTTTATAAGAGATGGGTCATTAATTAACATGACTGCTCTCTTTGGAATGGATTCTAGAATCCTGAAGAGAGGATTTGGGGACACTACTCCAGATGTGGAAACAATATTCCATGGTACAGGCAGATTTTAGATATGTATAGAGTGAATAGTTGTTTAGAAAAAAAAGCAATTCCAAGAGTGAAAAAAATCCCAGTTTTTTAGATGCAGAGGAAGCAATATTTGCGATGTGCTTATGTGAAGAGAAATTATAAAACAGGGTAATCCTTAATGGAGATATGTGATCATGTCTAGAGATCTGAGTGTTATCAAAGATAAGCATAGGAGCAGTAGAATCCTTTTTGCAAGATATAAGACAGGACTGAGTTTTAGAAGTATTGAATTAATAAAGTTTTCTTTACTCCACTGGAGAATTACCTGGAGATCAGCATTTAAGGAAATGGTGGGGGATATTTGAGAAGTTTAAGCTGTTTGTTCAGGGCAAAGTTTCTCAAACTGAAAGGTGCAATGCAATGTACTATTATGAGCAAAACTATCGATAGGATTTTCAGTCAGTGAAAGAAGATCATTATATACAAGAGGAAAAGAGTGGGAGAAAGAACTGAACCTTGAGGAACACAGCATTAATGAAGTTAGAACACAGAGAGCCATCTACCATCACCTGCAGTGCGCGGTTAGAGAGAACTTGGTTAACTGTTTGCAGCAGTTCTTGTTGTGTTTGAAATTGTTTTTCATTTACTAGGTACAATATTTATTGCTGATCACAGTCACTTATCTCAGACTTTGGACCACAGTTCTGTTGCTAATTTCTGGTTGATTTTGATTCACACCATTCTTTAAGAACTCTTATTACTGTTCTTTTTATTTCTTTCTGAAACGCCAGCAAATTTAGCTATTTCTTTAATAAGATATCTTTTAGATCTGCCTAATGCTATTGCTTCTTTTTTCCACTCACTAACATCTTTTCTGCACCCCATCTTTCTTGGTGGAAATTCTTTCTTATTCAGTACAGCTGATATACCTGTAAATAGAGAAAATGGGTTAATATTCTACTCTAATTTTGGTGCTCTAAGCAAAAAACGCATAGAAGATATGCTTGTTCAATTTATGGTATGCCTTAATACCACAAGCGACAAAATTTTTATCTTGTTTCTGTATTTCACACTTCCATTATGCTTCACTTAATTTTTTATTTATTAGTTTTAGAAAAAAAATAATGATTTCATGTAAGATACACAGATTTTTCTTTTAGCATTTCTATTCACTTTAATTTATCCTATGAATGCTTAGTACAGGAACTCCCCGACTTACGTAATATATGACTTACGGAAATTTGACTTTACGTAAGTTTTTTCCGGCCAGTGCAAACTTAAAAAAATCGTGGAAACATATTTTGCATCCCATAGGAATAAATGGAGGTATAGTGAAAATATTGTAATGTGAACCCAATAACACTTTTTTTTTTTTTTGGTAATTTGTTCCAAGACCTCGGAAGTTGAAATTTTCGCTATATAACTAAGCTATTTATCTCTCTAAAAGGTTTTTTTTTATAATGGAAATTGCACTACACTTTCATCGTTATCATACGTTCCGTTATAAGAATCAGTTTTGAACGCCTTGTGATATTTTTCTAAAACACATTTCTGGAAGTCACTACTATAAAACAATAAAAACATTTGCAATTTTGGGTTTATTGGGCTTTTCTGTTAGTGAAATCTATTATAAACGGATAGTAAACTCGATCTTATTGCATTTGTGATAATACCGATAACTGGAATTCTGTGGGTTTTTACGTATTATGGTGAAATGAGTTCCCCTTCACTGAAATCTTCAGTCATATAAAAAACATAAATAAATTTTCAGAATCTTCTCTTCATTCCTATTTACTTATTACAATGGTGAAAGGAAAGGGACCAACGGAAAGTGCAAGTTCTGGCAGTGCTAGGAAATGAAACAAAATTGATTTAGAAATGAAGATGATTAATTAAGAAGTATAGTCAGTCCTCGTATAACACGTGTTTACACTACACGAATTCGATCATACATGATTTATAAATAGGGGAATGATATCATATATAACACGAACTGAATTCGCTTATGCACGATTCGCCTTTGTGTTTACAAGAAATGGCAGTTGAACGCAGAATCACCCCAACTGAACACAACATGATAGGAATGAAGAGAAGATTCTGAAAATGTATTTATGTTTTTTATATCAGTGAAGGGGAAACACTTTTCGCCATAATAACGTAAAATCCCCACAAATCCAGCTATCAGAATTATCGCAAATGCAATTATTTGCATTTGCGATATCGTAATTATCGTAAATGCAATTATCGAGTTTACTACCCATTTGTAACAGATTCCACTAGCAGGAACTCAACTGGAAACTGTTTTTATTGTTTTATGATAGTGACCTCCAGAAATGTGCTTTACTAAAATGTGAGCTAGTGAGGTGATAATAGTGTTTCTGCCTTTACGGTGTTGTTTATTCAGTTGCCAAATGTGCGCAGCTTTGTTTATGTGTATCAAGTGTGCTCCTCATTTTGTAATTGTGCTTTATTCCTTAAAAACAAGTAAAATACTTAAAAGGTGTGAAAAGGAAGCGTCCTGGTGAAGACACTACAGATTCAGAGAGAAAAAGAAAAGTAATATCGATAGACAGAGGCAAACTGGGTCAAAAATTCTTACCCGAGAATATTTGTAGCAGCCTCATACTTATGGCCAAAATCACACCGGCCTCCGGCTCACTGGGGTTTCCCCGGTAAGGCTTATGGCCAGTCCGCCTCTGTCGATAAAGAAAAAAATATGAAATTGTGAAACACTTTGAGTGAAATGAAAGAACATGTGATATTGCACGTGCTACAGACCTATATGAGGCAATGCGAGAACAATTAGAAAAAATGCAGAGGAAATAAAAACAACTTTCATAGCAGGAACAACTCAGTGTAATAAAATCCATTAGATTAAGACACACATGCCGACCGGGCTAGCCAGGTGGGTAAAGTGCCTGCCTGGCAACCCAAAGGTCGCGGGTTCGAATCCCGCCTCGGGCTTGGATCAAAGTACTGCAAAAACCTCGGGAGGTGCACTATGGCCACAGAAGCCGATGTGCCAACAACTACATGTACCAAAAAAAAAAAAAAAAAAAAGATTAAGACACAAAGAATTGGAAGAGATGGAACAGTTGTCATTTGTTTGGATAGAAGATCAAGCAGAACAAGTTTGCTTACGATAGAAGCAAAAGCATTAGCAATATTTTATTATGTAATGATCGTAATAAAATACATATTTCATTATGATTATTTATTTTGTTGGTAATGTTTTGGTTACAAATGTGTGTTCAATCTTGGGTGGTCGGCACCTAACCCTATTTTTCCCATAAGGCCTATTATTTATATTGCATGATTTTGCATTGCACGAGGGTTTCTAGGAACACAACTATCGTGTTATACGAGGACTGACTGTACAAAGCAGGACAAAGTTTGTCATCTATTGCACGGAATTGGGTCTTGCTGCTTCAACAGTGAATACCTTTCAAAGGACAGTGTGCATATTAAAGAACATGTTAAAGGATCAACATATTTAAGATCAACAGTGATCACAAAACAGTGTTCAGGTGCTATATCGAAGATTTTTCCAAGCTAAATAGGAATGAAGAGAAGATTCTGAAAATTTATTTATATGATTGAAGATTTCAGCGAAGGGGTACTCGTTTCACCATAATACCGTAATGTAAAAACCCACAGAATTCCAGTTATCAGTATTATCCAAATGTAATAAGATCTAGTTTACTACCCGTTTATAATAGACTGCGCTAATAAAAAAGCCCAATAAACCGGAAAGTGCAAATTGTTTTTATTGTTTTATGGTAGTGACCTCTAGAAATGTGTTACAAAATATCACAAAGGCGTTCAAAATTGATTCTTATAACATAAAATATAAATTAATGATGAAAGTGTAGCACAATTTCTATTATAAAAATAACCCTTTAGAAAGATAAATGGCTTAGTTATATAGCAAAAATTTCAACTTCCAGGGTCTTGGAATGAATTACTAAAAAAAAACAATGTGTTATTGGGTTCACATTATGATATTTTCATGATATCTCCATTTATTTCTATGGGATACAAAATATGTTTGCACCGGCTAGTAAAAACTTATGTAAAGTTGAATTTCCGTAAGTCGAGTATTACGTAAGCCGGGGGGAGTGGCTGTATACAAAAATAAGTTAAAAATAAAAGAGTGAATATGAATACAAATAATATACTAAAAATAATAAAAATATATACAGGATAAAATATGTTAAAATCAAAGGTATCTTTCAAGGCAATGTGCCTCTTCATCACCCAAAATAATACATGCCACAGTGCAGCATATATAGTGAGTATGTCATGTGATAGAGGAATGAGGACATGTTGGTTGACAAAGAGGTACATCACCTTGAATGCTACCATGTTTTTGATTTTACCTTCATTTGTGTTTGGTGATTTTAACATTTTATCCTGTGTGTATATATATATATATATATAATCATATAAATTAGAATAAGGTTTAAAATAAAAAATAATGCCAGCAGTATGGCAAGACAAGAGCGAAAAACAAAATTAAACCTAGATTCAAATCAAGCAGGGAAGGAAGAGAAAGGTAGCAAGAATAAAAATATTGCAGCGGAAACTCTAAATTAATTTAGAAAATCTAATTATACGAATAATAATTCTTGAAATTTAAAAGCCAATTAAATAGAAATGTAGCGGTGCCCCCTCTGATGGGCACCAGGTCCAAATTTATGTGAAATATCACCAAGCAGAGATTTAAACCACTACAATAAAACAAAACAAAACAAGACAAAAATAGACTGACCATTATGCCCCATCTCAACAGAGGACCACAAGGCCAACAATGGTGAGGGAATCGCTGCATTTCAAACGCTAAACAAATCGCCGCAAAGGAGAAACGATCGTAAGATCAGTCCACCACACCGATCCCCAGATCGAACCGCCAATTCAGGGAATTAAACAGCGGTGGTCCTGATGCAGCGAAAATCAAAAATAGAACAGACTGAGCACTCCAGTGCAAAGCCACACTACTGACAAAAATAAACTTAACCCGTTTATATAAACAAATAATGAACTATAGATGGCAGTACAGGCGCAGCGCCCAATACTATCATGTGACATAATTATATTTAAATAATGTTGGAAAAAAAGTATTACATAATAAAATAAAAAGGAGGATACAGCACACATCAGGGGCAGCAAAAAGCATATTCCTCTACATGATGCTTGAAATATAATCATATAAATTAGAATAAGGTTTAAAATAAAAAATAATGCCAGCAGTACGGCAAGACAAGAGCGAAAAGCAAAATTAAACCTAGATTCATATCAAGCAGGGAGGGAAGAGAAAGGTAGCAAGAATAAAAATATTGCAGCGGAAACTCTAAATTAATTTAGAAAATCTAATTATACGAATAATAATTCTTGAAATTTAAAAGCCAATTAAATAGAAATTTAGCGGTGCCCCCTTTGATGGGCACCAGGTCCAAATTTATGTGAAATATCACCAAGCAGAGATTTAAACCACTACAATAAAACAAAACAAAACAAGACAAAAATAGACTGACCATTATGCCCCATCTCAACAGAGGACCACAAGGCCAACAATGGTCAGGTAGTGTGGCTTTGCACTGGAGTGCTCAGTCTGTTCTATTTTTGATTTTCGCTGCATCAGGACCACCGCTGTTCAATTCCCTGCATTGGCGGTTCGATCTGGGGATCGGTGTGGCGGACTGATCTTACGATCGTTTCTCCTTTGCGGCGATTTGTGTTTAGCGTTCGAAATGCAGCGATTCCCTGACCATTGTTGGCCTTGTGGTCCTCTGTTGAGATGGGGCATAATGGTCAGTCTATTTTTGTCTTGTTTTGTTTTGTTTTATTGTAGTGGTTTAAATCTCTGCTTGGTGATATTTCACATAAATTTGGACCTGGTGCCCATCAGAGGGGGCACCGCTAAATTTCTATTTAATTGGCTTTTAAATTTCAAGAATTATTATTCGTATAATTAGATTTTCTAAATTAATTTAGAGTTTCCGCTGCAATATTTTTATTCTTGCTACCTTTCTCTTCCCTCCCTGCTTTATTTGAATCTAGGTTTAATTTTGTTTTTCGCTCTTGTCTTGCCGTACTGCTGGCATTATTTTTATTTTAAACCTTATTCTAATTTATATGATTATATTTCAAGCATCATGTAGAGGAATATGCTTTTTGCTGCCCCTGATGTGTGCTGTATCCTCCTTTTTATTTTATTATGTAATACTTTTTTTCCAACATTATTTAAATACAAAGGGTACTAGGAAAGTTTTGCAATACAGCTTTGTTTATTTAATTTTTTCAAAGTAATTTCCTCTACATTCAATACACCTCTCCATCCTCCGAAACCAATCTTTAAACCAGTTCTGCCAAGTTTCACTAGGGAGTAAAGCACACTCGTTGTCCCAAGCCCGTAGAAGGTCCTCATCACTGGAAAACCGCCTCCCTTTTAGCTTCATTTTCACATGCGGGAACAGTGCAAAGTCGCAGGGAGCAAGGTCTGGACTGTAGGGAGGGTGCTCGAGAAGTTTCAGTCCTGTCGTGGTCAAATATTCGGTGCAGGCTTTGGCGCGGTGAGCTGGAGCATTTTCGTGATGGAGGTACCAGGTGTCCATTCTTGACTTTGGCCGCAGGTTCTTCATAGATCCAATGAATTTAGGCAGGCATTGTTCAGTATACCACTTAGCTGTGACTGTCTTCTGCGTGTCCAAAACGACACGTTCCACAATTCCACTCGATTTGAAAAATACAGCTATCATTTTCTTCTTTACAGATCGGGATTTTCTGACAATTACGGGTGTGTCGTCATCATCAAAGACCCAAACTTTGTTTTGAGCCTTGGTCAGCAGATCGTAATAGTACAGCCAAGTCTCGTCATCTGTCACGATGTTGTTCACATACCGAGATTGTCCCTTATCAAACTTTTTTAACATCTCCCGGCACCAAGTCACACGTCGTGTCATCTGCTCTTCAGTCAGTTGATGCGGCACCCAGAGAGAACAAAGTTTCTTCACGTGCAAATGATCGTGCAGAATCGAACGAATTGCTGGTGCATTTAGGCCCAAAGTATCCTCTATCTGTTGGTAGGTCACTCGCCTGTTTTCGTCAAGCATTTTCCTCACAGCAGTAACGTTTTCCTCCGTAACTGACGTTCGTGGCCTTCCCGGCCTCTCAGAATCCTCCAGAGTGAAATTTCCCCTTTGGAATTCTCTATACCACCTGAATATCGTTGTACGATGTGGACAATCATCATCTAGTGCAAGAGTCATTTCTTCTAAGCACTGGTCTATGGTTAAACCACGCACGAAATTATACCGCAAAACTGTCCTTATCTCATTTCGTGACCACGATGCCACCGCAAGCACTTTACACTCTCACTACTAATGAATAACTGAGCCCATCGACTTGGCGCGGCGGCTACTATGCACGTATGAACATGTCTCAACATGCAGCAACAAGTAGCCTCCTGTGATTCATTGTTGCGTCATATTGCAAAACTTTCCTAGTACCCTTTGTATAATTATATATATATATATATATATATATATATATATAGTTAAATTTAAATAATGTTGAATATAAAATTTTACTTAATAAAATAAGGCAAAGCACACATCAAAGGCAGCTAAATGCACATTCCCCTGCATGATGCTTGAAACATAGTCATATTAATTAGCATAAGATCTAAAATAATAAAGTTATACAATGCCAGCAATACGGCAAGGCAAGAGCGAAGAAACAAAAATAAAAATAAACCAAATTCAATTTTAACTGGGAGGGAAAAGGAAAGGTAACAGGAATAAAATATATTGCAACGGGAACTCTAAATTAAATTAATTTAGAAGATCTAATTATACGAATAATAATTCATTGAAATTTAAAGCCAATAGAATAAAATTTAGCGGTGCCCCCTCGAAAGGCACCAGGTCCAAATTTATGTGAAATATCACCAAACAGAGAATTCAAACCATTCGCAATAAAACAAAACAAAACCAAATGTAAAAATAGACTGACCATTATGCCCCATCTCAACAGAGGACCACAAGGCCAATAATGGTCAGGGAATCGCTGCATTTCGAACGCTGAACAAATCACCGCAAGGGCGAAACGATCGCAAGATCAGTCCGCCAAACCGATCCCCAGATCGACCGCCAATGCAGGGAATTGAAAAGCGGTGGTCCTGATGCAGCGAAAATAAAAAAATAGAACAGGCAAAGCACTCAATACGAAGCCACACTACTGACACAAGTAGACTGAACCCGTTAATATAAACCAAAATTAGGCTATAGATGGCAGTACAGGCGCAGCGTTAGCAATTCGCCCACTACTGTCATGTGACATAGTTAAATTTAAATAATGTTGAATATAAAATTTTACTTAATAAAATAAGGCAAAGCACACATCAAAGGCAGCTAAATGCACATTCCCCTGCATGATGCTTGAAACATAGTCATATTAATTAGCATAAGATCTAAAATAATAAAGTTATACAATGCCAGCAATACGGCAAGGCAAGAGCGAAGAAACAAAAATAAAAATAAACCAAATTCAATTTTAACTGGGAGGGAAAAGGAAAGGTAACAGGAATAAAATATATTGCAACGGGAACTCTAAATTAAATTAATTTAGAAGATCTAATTATACGAATAATAATTCATTGAAATTTAAAGCCAATAGAATAAAATTTAGCGGTGCCCCCTCGAAAGGCGCCAGGTCCAAATTTATGTGAAATATCACCAAACAGAGAATTCAAACCATTCGCAATAAAACAAAACAAAACCAAATGTAAAAATAGACTGACCATTATGCCCCATCTCAACAGAGGACCACAAGGCCAATAATGGTCAGGGAATCGCTGCATTTCGAACGCTGAACAAATCACCGCAAGGGCGAAACGATCGCAAGATCAGTCCGCCAAACCGATCCCCAGATCGACCGCCAATGCAGGGAATTGAAAAGCGGTGGTCCTGATGCAGCGAAAATAAAAAAATAGAACAGGCAAAGCACTCAATACGAAGCCACACTACTGACACAAGTAGACTGAACCCGTTGCAATATATTTTATTCCTGTTACCTTTCCTTTTCCCTCCCAGTTAAAATTGAATTTGGTTTATTTTTATTTTTGTTTCTTCGCTCTTGCCTTGCCGTATTGCTGGCATTGTATAACTTTATTATTTTAGATCTTATGCTAATTAATATGACTATGTTTCAAGCATCATGCAGGGGAATGTGCATTTAGCTGCCTTTGATGTGTGCTTTGCCTTATTTTATTAAGTAAAATTTTATATTCAACATTATTTAAATTTAACTATGTCACATGACAGTAGTGGGCGAATTGCTAACGCTGCGCCTGTACTGCCATCTATAGCCTAATTTTGGTTTATATTAACGGGTTCAGTCTACTTGTGTCAGTAGTGTGGCTTCGTATTGAGTGCTTTGCCTGTTCTATTTTTTATTTTCGCTGCATCAGGACCACCGCTTTTCAATTCCCTGCATTGGCGGTCGATCTGGGGATCGGTTTGGCGGACTGATCTTGCGATCGTTTCGCCCTTGCGGTGATTTGTTCAGCGTTCGAAATGCAGCGATTCCCTGACCATTATTGGCCTTGTGGTCCTCTGTTGAGATGGGGCATAATGGTCAGTCTATTTTTACATTTGGTTTTGTTTTGTTTTATTGCGAATGGTTTGAATTCTCTGTTTGGTGATATTTCACATAAATTTGGACCTGGCGCCTTTCGAGGGGGCACCGCTAAATTTTATTCTATTGGCTTTAAATTTCAATGAATTATTATTCGTATAATTAGATCTTCTAAATTAATTTAATTTAGAGTTCCCGTTGCAATATATTTTATTCCTGTTACCTTTCCTTTTCCCTCCCAGTTAAAATTGAATTTGGTTTATTTTTATTTTTGTTTCTTCGCTCTTGCCTTGCCGTATTGCTGGCATTGTATAACTTTATTATTTTAGATCTTATGCTAATTAATATGACTATGTTTCAAGCATCATGCAGGGGAATGTGCATTTAGCTGCCTTTGATGTGTGCTTTGCCTTATTTTATTAAGTAAAATTTTATATTCAACATTATTTAAATTTAACTATGTCACATGACAGTAGTGGGCGAATTGCTAACGCTGCGCCTGTACTGCCATCTATAGCCTAATTTTGGTTTATATTAACGGGTTCAGTCTACTTGTGTCAGTAGTGTGGCTTCGTATTGAGTGCTTTGCCTGTTCTATTTTTTTATTTTCGCTGCATCAGGACCACCGCTTTTCAATTCCCTGCATTGGCGGTCGATCTGGGGATCGGTTTGGCGGACTGATCTTGCGATCGTTTCGCCCTTGCGGTGATTTGTTCAGCGTTCGAAATGCAGCGATTCCTCTGTTGAGATGGGGCATAATGGTCAGTCTATTTTTACATTTGGTTTTGTTTTGTTTTATTGCGAATGGTTTGAATTCTCTGTTTGGTGATATTTCACATAAATTTGGACCTGGCGCCTTTCGAGGGGGCACCGCTAAATTTTATTCTATTGGCTTTAAATTTCAATGAATTATTATTCGTATAATTAGATCTTCTAAATTAATTTAATTTAGAGTTCCCGTTGCAATATATTTTATTCCTGTTACCTTTCCTTTTCCCTCCCAGTTAAAATTGAATTTGGTTTATTTTTATTTTTGTTTCTTCGCTCTTGCCTTGCCGTATTGCTGGCATTGTATAACTTTATTATTTTAGATCTTATGCTAATTAATATGACTATATATATATATATATATATGTCCAAATTAGATAAGTTATAGTGTAATATATATATATATATATATATATATATATTGTTTTCATTTTAGTATATTATTTGTATTCACTCTTATTTTTTTAAAATTTATTTTTATATATTTGTTTTAATAAAGTTCAGTTGATCATCTCAAGTAATTTTATTGTTGATATATTCCTCAATGTACAGGACCTTTTCTCTAATTAGACTACTTCATAAAGCACACTGTAGTCCCACTCTTAGTTCTCACAAATATTTATGGTGAAAAATATTGTAGTAGGTGCAGAAGTGGTTTTTCCAAATCTCATTACAGCTCTGAACTGAATATAACAACTATACTGCTGAACTGAATGCTGCATATGAAGTTTGCAGTAGAAAACTTGAATGCCTTTTCTCCTTGAAAGCATATAATTGTATAGACTCACAAAGTGCAGTAGTTGCTATACAGCAAAGAATTATTTATACTCATCCCATATTTGAAAAAATGATAACTATGTTATTTCAGCTCAAAGAAATGCAACAAGCAGTTAGCTTTTGTTGTATTTGAGCCTATTCAGGAATCCCAGGAAATGAATGTGCAGATCAAGCTGTGAAACATCCTACCAAACTGATACATATCAACTAAAAATACCATCTGTTAATTTTAGCTCTATTATACTAACGGCATGTCAAGCTCATTGGATGAAAATATGGCAGCCCAAACAAATGTCTCATGCCGATAAAACATAAACCACACCAGTGGATCTCTAGTATCTAGCTCAAAGAAAAGAGGAAGTTATTCTTGCCAGGCCATTCATTGACCATTTATCTATCTCACCTTGCCTTGCTTATTGGGAAAGACTCTATCTCAATATTCAGTGTTACTCTCTGCTCACTATAAAGCATATTCTCATAAACTGTACTTACAAAGAATAAGAAGGCAGCCTTCAAGTCTCTGTCCGTCTATGGGACCATTTCACTGTACATTGTATAATAGGGGACGATGCTAACCAAATGGAATTGTTTGTCTTTGAAGAAGATCTGACTCTATAACAGAGATTCCCAAACTTTCTCGGTTCGCAGTGCCCTTAATGTCAGTAATTTTTTCACAGCGCACCTAGGCCAAAAGAAATACCTAACAATTCTGTCAATGATATATAGACCAAGAGAGGCTTAAGTTCTGCAAATTGCAGTGGCTGGAGACTAGGCACCTGCGCGGTGATCTGATTGAGGTATATAAGGCCTTGAATGGGTTGAGCACGCTGAATTCTGATGGGATCCTTCCACTTGTTCAGATTACGAACCTAAGGGGGCATAAATTCAAATTAAGAAAAGACAGATGCAGAATAGATGTGCGGAAATTTGCCTTTAGCCAGCGGGTGGTTAATTGCTGGAACAAACTTCCATCTGTCGTTGTGGAAGTTGATAGGTTGAATAAATTTAAGGAGGAACTGGACAGGCATTTGGAGGGAATGGTGTGATTTTTTTTTTTTTTTTTTTTTTGGCTGATGCTGCATAAGCTCATTCATTTGCTTTCTTGCATCACATGCCACTACTACTACTACTACTACTACTACTACTACTACTACTACTACTATTCCATTTATTAAGTAGCTAGGTTCAAACAACTTAATAAGTAATGTTGAAACTGTGATAATGTTTAAACTCTGAACTACCCCGAGCTAGTAGTTTGCGCGGTGTCTGTCAGACATCGAGTATCGCTCTTTCCCTCAAAAATTCAAAATATCCCGTAGCATCCGTGTGAGTTCGCTGTGGTGCCTTGGGGCACCGCAGTGCACAATTTGGGAACAACTGCTCTATACTCTTTTCTGACTTGAATCTATCAGACTTTTTAACTCAGACATTACTGCACACAAGAAACCTTAAAAGGCACAATCCAGCTATAGTAGTGTTTCTGACTTTAAACACTCAAAACAGCAAAAGCTTACATCCGAAGTATGGTATAGCTTACATCTACTAGTAAAGTATAGCTTACATCTGAAGTGAGTTATTGGAAAAAGGCAGATAATCTAACTGTTGCCCAATTTTTTACAAATTCTCTTTGGCCATATGAAATTGATAATGTCCTTTCTTCATGTAGGGACCTGAATGTCCAGCTCCTTATATGGTATTTTTGGTGCATGATAAAGGAAATGGCAATGTATGCAGGCGGTTGCCTGAAATTTCAGTTCACTTCAGGTTTTAAAACTAGTAACAATCAAAACAAGATTGTTACTAGTTATTTGAAAAGATCTTTAAACATTTCAAAAGTTTTAAAGCAAGTGTCTGTGTATGTATTATACAGAATAGAAAGATACACATTCCCTATACACAGGCCATTCTTTTCACCTCTATGTGTATATACAGAAAGGGTGATTCCAAACACTCCTGTAAAATTTTGAGTGTGTTGGAGGAATTAATAATAAAAGTTATGAAAATGGGTTCTTTTTGCTGAGTTAAAGCAATTTGAAATAACGGTAATCGAATCAGAAGTATTTGAACTTTGATTTGTTTGACAATTTTTTTTTTAATATAAAAATTTCGTAAGCACTCAAAATGTCTGCTTTCAGGCCTGATGCAGCTAAGTGTTTTGATTTTGGATTGGATTGGTTGTTAGGAGGCTCATTTACATGGTTTCTGCACTCTCCCCGCCTATATCCATTAAAATTTTAATATATTGGGGAACGCCCATAGTTTGTGTTAAGACCTGTTACTTCAGTACATTCAGCACTCTGCTGAAGAAGCATTTTACATATCTCACAGCATTTCACTTTTCTGTGGGAATCATTTGTTTGTTAATGTGAGGCATTAATTTAGTGATTTTTAATAAAAATGTGAAAATTAAATAAAAGATTGAGTGCATATTTGAACTACTAAATTTCGAGAAGCTTTAATTCAGCAAGTGTTCGGATCCATTTTCTAAGAGTTGTTTTCCTTATTATTGATTCAACAGCATGCTCCCAAAGTTTAGTAGGAGAGTTCTGAATGATTGTATATTCACCTATATATGAAAATGAGAAAGATTATGACTTGTTTTGAGTCCTTATGTGCATACTATGCATAATGAGGTCTACAAGAATTTGAGAACTTGGAGAGATATATATATATATATGATAATTATAAGAATGACATAAGATTTAATTGGTTTTATTTACTTGTCTGATTTTACATTTACATAGTACATGTGTACCAAATTCCTCCATTTTTTTTTTTTTTTTTCATACATTTTAGTGTTCTGATTGCCTCAACAGCAGGCTTCATGTTTTGAAATATGATAGTCACGTTATACCTGCACATTCAAATAGCAGGAATATCTTTTAAAGAAACAACCATATTAGGATTAAAGAAAAGCTTAAATTAATCTTTCAAGGATGGTAATTATACTTAAATGTGCTTTGCATTGTTTTCAGAATTTAGAGTAAAATGGAGTCTTGAAAAGCGTATGTGTTTGCTATTTTAGTTACTACGAGAATTAAAGCATCCGAATGTAATTAATCTTCAGAGGGTGTTTCTGTCGCACACAGATCGCAAAGTTTGGCTTTTGTTTGATTATGCAGAGCATGATTTATGGGTGAGTCTATTTTCTTAAATCTTTATACGGTGGTTATTTTACTAAATTAAGTTTTTTTACTAAAAAACAGTTAAATTACTTCTGATATAATAATAGGTATTTACAGTAAGATGTCTAATTAATAATGCCTTTATAATGAGCCTCGTACAAAGGGTGGTGAATTTGTCTTGCCAATGTGCTATTCAGTATAATAGTTTGACTTTGTATATAAGGTATTTTTCACCTAATTATCAAATCCATAGAATGATGGTAATGGGGTAATCCTATTGGCAAACAAAAAATTTGTTTGTATACCTTGTCTCAAAAGGTGATATAGTTGGCATTGACTATATCATATCACCTTAAGAATTTAATCAAGTGAACAATGGGATTTAGTCTAAATGGCTTAGTATCGGAGGTCTACCTCTCAATGATTGGGCATATACATTTGATGCCTTTTCTACTCTGTATTATATATTATGGGAGGTATTTAGATGATGTTCTGGTGCAACTGATAGTTGCACTATTTAAGACATTTTACATTTGCTTAATAATATTCATCCTAGACTCAATTTTACATTAGAAAGAGAAAATACTGAAACAAAGTTATTAAATTTTCTAAATTTCACTTTTACTCGGGAAGCGAATAAAGTCCAAATTAACATCTACCGTAAACCAACAAACAATGATATATTGCTGCATTATAACACCCGTTCACCTACAAGAGGTCTATTATTTTTAATCAATTTCTCAATGCCTATAAATATTCAATGACAGAATCCACATTAGACTCAGAAATACAGATATTAACCAGCAGATTCTTAAACAGGAGTTACCCCCTTGCTACAATAAAACAAATTAGGGTACAAGCTAAGGATAGGATACAAAAAACTACACCAACCAACAATAGTAACATCAAAAAATACTTTATTTGTGGCCTATACGTTGAACAGTGGCACAAACAGCTTAACAGATTCTCTAAAGACTGAATTTAAAATCGTGGCCAGACTAATACGGAAATTACATGCTATACTTAACAATTGCTCAGTTCCTTTCGCAACACAAATTAATGACATTTCTTGCAGGGATTGCAACTCGTCTTATCAGGGTTCAACGTGGATGTGAGATTAAAACAACATGTGTCCTCTGTCTGTGCTTCTCGTTCAGTAGCGTCAGAATTGGTCTTTCGTGCTGTTAATGAAAACCATACATTTCTATTCAATGAGGCCAAAATACTTAGTGTCCAATGTAATTATACTAGACTATTAATTGCAGAAACAATCAAAATTAAATTACATGAGAATTCTATTAACGTTTGTTGTCCATATCTAATCTCTGATTCGTGGGTGGTCTTTTACGTGCATGCACGAAGACAAATAATTGTGGTCTTTTATGCACATGCGTGAAGACAAATAATCTCTCTATTTAAGATTCCAACTCACACACGCTCAGTAATTTCCATTGCTGTGATCAAGACATGGTTGAAAAGCCTTGTCAGCTTCAGGAAGGGAAGTCTTTTTTCAAACTTTGCGGAGAACTTGTTTTAATTAATTTTATTACTTTATTAATTCACATTAATTTTATTTTCATTTATTTGCTGGTGAGTGTCATTAGGAAGTGTTCTATGTATCATATTGAGGTAAATTTCTCTTATTCTTCTACAAATATTGAAATACAACATAGAACATATTGAGCATCGTAGCTGTCTTATACTAATCATATTAATTTAATAATAATTTCCAAAATATTTTTTGATGGTATCCTTTTTGCCACACCTTTGTTATATTCAGCATCACAAAGATTACTTTGCTTTGTCAGTTTTTAATTGCTAATGCTTTTGCTTCTATGGTAAGCAGACTTGTTCTTTGTTTGATCTATCCAAACAGATGACAGATGTTCCATCTCTTCCAATTCTTTGTGCCTTGATCTATTGGATTTTGTTACATTTGAGTTGTTCCTGCTATGAAAGTTGTTTTTATTTTCTCTGTATTCTTTCTAATTGTTCTCAGCATTGCCTCATTTAAGCCTGTATCACGTCCAATATCACATGTTCTTTCATTTAGCTCAAAGCATTTCACAATTTTGTATTTTTTCCTCTATCAACAGAAGTGAACTGGCATAAGCCTTACCGGGAAAACCCTGGTGGGCCAGAAGCCAATGGAGGCCAGTGTGATTATTTTGGCCATAAACACTAGTATGAGGTCGCTACAAGTTTTCCCCAGTAAGAATTTTTGACCCAGTCTTCCCCCTGTCTGTCGACATTACTTTTCTTTTTCTCTCTGAATCTGTAGTATCTTCACCAGGACGCTTCCTTTTCACACTTTTTTAAAGTATTTTACTCATTTTTAGGGAATAAAGCACAATTACAGTATAAAAAGGACAAAAATGAGGAGGCACGCTTGATACACATAAACAAAGCTGCATGCATTTAGCAACTGAATAAACAACACAGTAAAGGCAGAAACACACTAGCTCACATTTTACAAAAGCACATTTCTGGTGGTCACTACCATAAAACAATAAAAACAATTTCTAGTTGCGTTCCTGCTAGTGGAATTGTTATAAACGGGTAGTAAACTCGATCTGTAGGTTTTTATGTTATTGTGGTGAAATGTTTCCCCTTCACTGAAATCTTCAATCATATAAAAAGCATAAATACACTGTCAGAATCTTCTCTTCATTCCTATTGTGTTGCATTCAGTTGGGGCAATTCCCGCGTTCAACTGCCATTTCTTGTAAACACAAAGGCAAATCATGCATAAGCGAATTTGGTTTGTGTTATTTACGGCATCGTTCCACTATTTATAAATCGTGTTGATCAAATTGGGGTAGTGTAAACACGTGTTATACGAGGACTGACTGTATATGATATCAAAATTATTTTTTGCATCCAGTTCCTTTGTAACCACATCATAGTATCCAATCAGATTTTTCAGACAAGACTTTCCCTTAACAGTATTAGACTTTCCCACAGCATCGGGAAGTCTTGTCTAGATTATCCTGTAGTGCTTCTTTAACCAGTGACCCCATTATTTTCCCAGAAAGTTAAACTAACAGGTCTGTAATTATGCCTGTCACCCTTTGATCCCCCTTTGTGAATTGGGAATACATTTGCACATCTCCAGTCCATGGGGATTTTGCCTGAGTCCAGTGATGCTCTCATAATTATGGCTAAGGGATTGCTTACTTCCTTTCCATCTCCTTTAACTTGATAGTTCCCATCCACCCCATGTGCTTTTTCTTAACTTCAATTTCTCCTCCACTTTGTCTTAGTTATTACAAAATCATTAAGTTCCCTGTTAAAGTTTAATAAGCTTCTGTCCTCCACTTCCCTACAGAATTCCTCATGTGAATGTAGATGCAAAATACTCATTCAGTTTGTCAGCTATCTTTGGTGGTCACGGGCTTGAACCCGTGACCACCAAATACGGAGGATGCGGAAAGATCAGGGAATGACCACTGCATATCCCCGGAGCAATATGGCCTTAGTTGCTAATGCTCCTAAAAACCAAATAACAAACATAACAAACAAACTGATGAGAACTCAAAGTTTGAAATGGCTGTAAAAAGAGCGGCAGTTTGTTTCCTTAATTTAGGTAAAAAAGTGAGCAATTCATAATTTGGTTAATTGGTATCTAGTCGGTCTTGATTTGTAGGCTTGTCGAAAGTATATTTAGTTGCTGCATAAAGTTTTCAAAACAATAGCCTGTTATGCATTTTTTTGATTACTGCTTCAGAAGTGTCTTGGAAATATGGGAACTTATAGGGATACTTGCCTCCGAACAGTGTGATCATTCCAACTTATATTGTTCGAAAAGCAACCGTTTGGGACCAGTTTGAACCATTTGCAAGGAATGCTCTGCAACTTTTTGAGACTTGTTGAGCACAGTCAACTGAAATTCAATCACAAAATGGCAAAACATTTAGTAGTTCAGAATATCTTAAGTTTCACTTTCAAGCTTACAGATATATTAAACAAATTTACGTGATACATTTATTTTTTCTAAAATTTTAAATTTGCAGGCGTTATAATCTACAAATGTTTTTATCTTTTAGTGCAGACAGTGAAATTATACATAAGTTGTATTATTTTGCTGTAAATGATATGATACATCACTTAAAGCAATTAAAGCTTATTTCTAGTCCTTTATGACAGTGATTGAAAAGTACAATATTTGTTAAATAAAATAACCTTCTGAAATGTTGCATAATATGTTAATTTTTTTAAAGTTATATTGAAGTATCTCAAATTTCATTGAAAGTAGATGGAAGAAGGTGAAAGTGAAAGAAGGTTGTTAATATAGAAGAGGAAAAGAAGTGGACCTTGGGGAATACCAGCATAAGTTAGAAGACAGCTGTCTACCATCATCTGCAGAGAGTTGTCAGAGAGTGAAAATGCATAGCCAATTGCAAAAAAACAGTAAGCAATCCATAAGATGGGAGCTGGTTTAGAAGATTTTTATGCCAAATATGATCAGAAACCTTAGAAATGTGAAGTGCAGCTGCTTGAGTTTTGGCATATTTTTCCATTGAATTTGTCTGTAGATGAGTAACATAGGCAATATATATCACCAGTGGATCGATGCTGATGGAATCCATATTGGTGATTATTGATCAGATGGAAAGTTTTGAGATAGTTTAGGAGTTGACTGTTAATGAATTTTACTTTACTTTACTTTACTTTTGCTTTACTTTCCATTACGGCGCCTCCGTAGCCAGGTGGGAAGGAGCAGCAGTGCGTTAGCACACGCTTCTTGATTAGACCGGGGTTCGAGCCCATCACCACCAAATACGGAGGATGTGGAAAGGTCAGGGAATGACCACCGCATATTCTCGGAGCAATATGGCCTTAGTTGCTAATGCTCCTAAAAAAAAAAAAAAAAAAAAAAAAAAACTTTCCATTACTTTGGAAAGAGAAGAGTGGGACAATAATTAGATGGGAGAGATTTGTGCAGTGGGACAATAATTAGATGGGAGAGATTTGTCATATGTTTTAGGAACTGGAAGTGAGCAAATTTCCAAACAAAGTAAAAAAACCTGTGGAATAATAAAGTGTAAAAAAAAAGTGGTAAAGAACAATAGCAGGGCTCAGGAGCACAGGTTTTGAGAACAAGAGGAGAAATGCCATCAGGACCAGGCGCTTTCCTTGGTATCAAGGTTGTTCAAATTTTTTTCTGACGTTTTTTTAATGGAAGGCCACAGGAGACTGTGGCCTTCCATAAAAATCCAAATAGAAATGAGTAAATTTAATTAATAGCATAGGATGCTGTAAAGTTAGCTTTATCTTTAGGTGAGGAGGCAGTGGAACCATCAGGTTTTAAGAGTGGTGGGGGTATAGAGGGACAAACGTTGCAGTCAGTAGCTTTGGCAAGAGACCAGACTGCTCTGCTACCAGATGGACAAGAAGCAAGTTTTCTACTCTTAGCCTCTTCAGAATCCAATTAGGATTGATTAATAAATGCTTTACAATTTTTTGCAAGCTTTAGTGTAGGCAGAAAATGAACCAGGAGATTTGGATGAAAGCCAATTGCAATATGCAATATTCTTTTATTGAACAGTCTTAGCACATTTATTGGAAATCAAGGTTTAGATAATGAATGAGATTTAAGGTGGAGTATGGGATAAAGGATTTCATTCCTACAAGAATAATTTCACTGACACAATTTGAGCAAGTATTGACAAAAATTAAAGCATTAATCCAACCAAGGAAAAGAATAGAAATCTTGCGATTCATCCCATTTTGCATTCTTGTAATTCCAAACAATGTGAAGCTGAGAATGGCCACGAGAGAAAGGCTCCGTTGGAGAAGAGATCATCATCAAGTTTTTGATTTGAGGTGCCCAGAGGGCCACTCACCTTGGTCTTGTACTTTAACAGGTTGTTGTGAGAAGAGGATCAAGAATATTGGTTGTGTGGTTAGGATTTTCTGGTATTCCGGTAAGTAAATGAACAGCCAGTGTGAGGTCATTAGTAATTGTAAAAGTTTTTGCATCTCGACCAGCTGGATCCATGGGACTAGAAAACTGAAGTCAGCTGTGAACATTAAAATCGGCAAAAAAATTATTTCACTGTTAGGAGAATTGGACTGTATAAAGGCAAGTTTCAAAGAAAGGAAGTAGAAGAGTTCCAAGTGGTTAGTGAGATGGAAGAATGATAGAGGCAACAGGTGAATTTGACAGAGTGGGATAGAGAGATTTTTTGCCAGAGAAGATTGAAAAGAGATTTCAAATTAGTAAGTCTTTTGATAGGAAATGTCAGAGTGAACATATGCATAGGGTGCCACCTTTGAAGCGAAAGGAATCATGAGGGAATAATTATGATAGCTGAGATGAGCAGTGGTTGAGTTAACCAATTGGGATTATGTCAGAGAAGTAAGTGGGATCTTGGTACACTTGTAGGTGGAAATGGACATCGTTGAGATTGAACCTGAGACCATATATATTTGTGAAATGAATGAGGATGTGTTTGGAAGGTTTTAGAAGATATTTTCGAAGATAAGTTTGCTATGCTAGTTTCACGATTTGTAATGCTTTCATTAGATAAAGTAAAGGTAGGGGCTAGGGATTGTGGCATATGAAGTAATGGAATTTTTGGATATGGTGTATACACAGCAAGAATATAAACAGCTCCTTGACATAATATGGCCTCGACAATGCCTTCTGCATACACACTACTCGGACACAGTTTCCTCTTGCTGCCTCTACTCTTCTAGCTAGTGATTCTAGTCACTAGCTGGCAGAGTAGAGGTAGTGATTTTATACACTAGCTGATCCATATGCTTCTTGGAGAGTTACCAAGAGGTTTTGTCCGATGGACTATTATTGGCCAATGTGCAAAAACTGTTTTAGAGCCATACCCTCAGTCAGTGTAAGGAAGATTTTATGTTGCCATAATGCCCATTCATAATGTTAAAAAGATATCAGTCATACTGCATAATGGAAGAGATGGAAATTGAAGAGGACTGTTGATATGTGTTTTTTTAACCATGCTGCCACAGTATTGTACTGCTATCTGCTTACACTTCATGTAAACAATCTAAAAAACTAAATTGATATTTATTGATGTTTATATTTAATTGTGAATGGCAGGTACCATACTTTCCTCCCCCTAGTTTACAAGTCAGAGAGTATCTTGACATGAGGGGGGAAAGTTTTTTTCAAATAAGGTAGTTTCCGACACTGTTCCATATGATGTGATTGGATTTCGGTTTCACTAAATGAAATAAAGGCATTTTTTGGTATTGTTATCAGCATGGGGTTAAATGAAAAAAATTAATGTAAAGAAACATTCGTCTGAAGAATGGACAGACAGACAATTCCGATTTTCAAGAACGTATTTAGCGGGTTGAGATTTCTGCAGATATTTTGGATGTTGCATCTCTGCCCACCAACAAAAGGACAAACAAATGGAATTCAAAAGAGGGGCTCCTAAAGTAAAAATTATTGTTGAATATCTGAGGGAAAATTTTGTGAATATTTTCCTCCAGGAAAAAATATTGCATTAGAGCTTTTAAAATGTTTTACCGTACTGTTTTATATATAACATTTATGTAACATTTATATAATATTTATGTAAACTCAAAAATCATTTTTGAATATCACATTTTGAATATTATTATTTTTTTTTTTGTTTTGTTTTGTTTGTTTGTTTGTTTGTTTGTTAGTTAGTTAGTTAGAGCTGGACTGCATGGGAAAGACAGTGAAAATAATGCTGGACTGAAATGGGTTAAAATAAAAAAAATATATATATATATATTATATAAAATAATTAATGCAGTCCATTAACAAAAAATTAAGCATAGGTATTTTGCAAATTTCTTTTTCCAGAAATGAAAAAGAAATTTAATCACCTGTCAGGCACCATTCATCGTGTTTTTTGTGATTTGTGGTGTGACCTCCGCTAAATTAATTTATATGTGCCATTTATTAATGTATGGTTTTCAGTCTGTTGTTTAATTTTTTATTTTTTTATTAAAAATAATGTAAATTATATATAAAATTCCAAATAGAAATGAGTAAATTTTATTAATAGCATATAATCAAGTTCCATCGAGCAGCTAAAGCAAATAAGAAGCCTGTAATGGTGCCAAAAGGGATGGTCAAGTCCCTCCTCTATCAAATATTGGATGGAATTCACTATCTTCATACTAATTGGGTTTTACACAGGGATCTGGTAAGAATTTTAAGCTTATCATTTTGCTTTTATTTCCTTGCTTTTTAGATAGTGGAAGATTTGCTAAACTAATTATAGAGATTTGTTGATGTCCATTATATATATAGGATGATCATCATATCATGGTTATATTCATTATATGATGATACTAATATATATTAGATTATTATAATGAATACTAGGGGGCTTTGCCCCCTGCTCGCTTTGCTCGGCCACCCCCACGTACGCTTTTCTATGTAAAATGTAGAGGTATACAGTGTAAGTCAAAACCTTTCTATGTAAAAGACACACCTGTCGAAACGCACTGGTCGATATCTAATCAGGAAATGACCTATGTAATTATTTACTTGTGCATTTGTAGTGTTGCAGCATTCTCAAGGCTGAATAAATATCACAGTAAATCTCCAGAACGGTGTACACCCTCCAACATGGCGGCAAGCAAAACAGTGGGAAAGCAGTGATTGACAAGTTGACTCCCATATTTCGACAAACGGACAGGAACAAAGCAGAGATTGGCATTTGCCACTGCTTTCCCCACCTATCCTGGGTTGATATGCCTAGGGTGTTTTTCCCCACATTTGCCACTGTTTTTAAATTGGGAACTCATTTTCCCATTTAAAAACAGTAGGATGGAGGGATAAACACCCTACCTAAGCTAAGCCCCCCTCCTCGATGACACAAACCAATTGGAAAAGGGAGGTGCCTTCACCTGTCAATTATCGCCATCTTCCTCGCTTTCATCGAACTACCTGCAGTGTATACTATCCTGGACTTCCGCCAATATCACTATGTAATTATTTACCTGTGTTTACATAGGTCACTTAGAAAAAGGCCTTTTGCTTCGGGTTCCATAATACACAAGGAATATTGTTGCATCCCAAAGAGCCGGACTAAATTTTTAACTGAAATATTTACAAACTATACAAATATTTAAAATATTTACAAAATACTAAACCACAGTATTTACAAATACAGTATACAATATTCATTAATATGCAAAAAACATTACAATGAAACACCAAATGTTAGACAGAGCATCACATGCACGAGGTTGGTGAATGTTATAGAGGCATTTGTTAATAATTAATTGCGTTTGTAGTGACCTAAATCTCGCCCTCTTCTCCCATTGGCTCAAATAAATATCACTAGGAAGAAAACTTTTTTAATATATAGATAGTTAACAATCATAATAATGGATATCTGGATATATTTCTTCAAACAGGCCTCTGAGGTTGGGTGTATTCATACTGTAGTTTTTAGTGTTTTGCACCAACCTAAGGTTGGTGCAAAACACTAAAAACTACAGTATCTGGATATAATTTATTTATTTCATATGATGTGATCAATACACGAAGGAACCAGTTTTTTCTTGCTTCCTTCGTGTATCGTGGCCAGGATATCCAACCAACTGGTTGGTTCGGCACCATCGTGATATCCAGCCCAAGGCGGGAATCGAACCTGCAACCTTTGGGTTGCCAGGTCGGCTCTGGATATAATGATGGGCAGGTTGCATTCAAAACCAAATGTGTTCGTGTTTTTTAAGGATATAGAAAAGTCTTGGGGGAGGAATAAAAATTGGCTTCCAAAATTCATTGCCAGAGTAACAGTACTACACAGATGTAGTAGTAGAGTTATAGGATGGCCCTTGAGATGAAAGATTGTTACTTGTGAAATTGTTCTATATGAATTGTATTAGTGCATCAAAAGCATTTAAGAATATAGGTGGGGTCGAGATGAACTTTTTTTGTGACATAAAAAAGGCTTTAGAAAAGTGGTCAAGTTTGAGCATACAGTGGTTGAGGTTCAGTCTAAGCTGTTTATAGCGACCCTCTTTTTAATGCTGTTTTATGAACAATTGATGTAACGCTATTCCGATATAATGACCTTTTTCTCATCCCCCTGAGGTGTCGTTATAATAGAGCTTCGACTGTATTAGAAATGGACAAGAATGAAAATGCATTGTTGTTGATGTGGTTGAGGAGGATATCTACCATGTTGAATGAAATGGTAGCTGTAGTGCTCTGGCTGTAGCATAGCTTTTGATGTGGTTGAAAGCTTGAAAGTAATTGTGCATAAAGTGCTAAGAAGTATTCTCCATAATTATCCATATAAGATCAGAAATTTACGCTGCTTCCCAACTGGCTATCCTGAAACTTGGTTCTCTGGCCTTTGCCTTTGCAGAGAACGTTTTAGCATGAATGGAAATAGAGTAGCATATTGGAACACCCTGTGTAAATTGTATGTGTGTGTGTGTGACAACGTTCACTTTTGCTTCAATGAAGATGTGAATCTCACAGCTGACAGATTTGGGTAACAGTTAATCTGCAATTTGATGCTTGCTGCATTTCTTAGAGCTGGGTTGTTGGATCAGTGGCCAGTATATGCATCTTCAGACATTCATTGTGTGATATGTTTTGACAGTTGTGGTTTTCATTGGACACTACCTTTTTTTTCTGTTACCTTTGTCACTGTGCAGTACTGCCATTATAATGAATTTTATGAGATAAGGTCATTTTAGCACTGCAACAGCATGGGTGTCTAAAGACATTAGACATCTGTGAGATTACAGATATTTGTAAGCTGTGTATCACAAACAGTGTAAAAATTTGTGAGAAACATTCAGTGATGTGGTGTTAAGTCTGACTTTTTTAGGAATGATAGCTACCTCAGTTTGTTGATTTGAACCACTCTAACCTTTGACTGTGGGGTTATTCAAAGACTAGATCCATCATGCTTATATCTTTGCTGACTTGATATGTGGCACCATGTCTAATATTGTTCTTGACAGAAATGCTGCCCTTCATGCTATGGCATTGATAAGTAAGCATCACACCAAGCATATACAGCCCTGAAATTTAGCATTACTCTTCTTTGCCCCCCCCCCCCTGGAGGTGACTTTCAAACATTCTTTTCCACGTAAGATTTTTTTTAGCATCCTTTGAAATGCATATGTAGATTCAAATTTGAATGTAGTTCTGCCCATTCCTTTGGTTGATATAAGCCTCTGTGGATGGCAACATGAATTGATTGTGCAATATGTATTATATTCTATTATATATTTTCATGAGTAATTGTTACTTATGTATAACAAAGCTTGCTGCTGTTACTATGAACTAATTAAAATTTAATAAAATTTGAGTTAACAGAATTAACTATGGTTATCTTTCAACTTTTAATTTCCTTTGCATATTGATTACTCTGTTTTCTGTGCAAATTGAGAGTGATTTCGGTTTAGTATTCTCTTCTTTGTATTACAGTAATTGGAAAGTAGTATCTCATGATGAGAAAATTGCAGTATAATAACTGAGCTTTTATATTTGGTATGCAGCATGTCCAAAAATGTGATAAGGTTATTTTAAGCACTGAAGAAGTTTAATTCTTAATTTCATTATCAATACCATTTACAAAATAATACTCACTAAACAATGAAGGATGTTATTTTAAATTTTATGTCACATTAGTATTGTCAGTGTACTTTAACATACATATTAGTAAAAAATTCGGAGTTACAGGGTTCAATAACTTTCACGATTTTTTTAATATATTAAAAAGTAAGAGATTACTTCAATCTTTTTCGTGGAATGCTTCCAGTCAATTCTCTTTCATGTGTGACGAATAAAATAAGATGAAAAAAGTGAAAAACGAATTAATGAATTCCCTCACTCATAGAGATACGACCAAATCCGATGTGCAACGGAATTGAAAGCCGAGAGCCCCAACCCAACCCCGAAACACATCAAACCACCGCAGCAAAACCATGAGTGCGAGAAGACATTGTGTCATAATAAATAGTTAAAACTGGTTCCAATAATAAATAATTAAAATCACTAATTAAAAACACTATTAAAATCACAATTAAAAACTATTTAAAATTAAACGGATTAAAAGTTACGATTTGGATGAATACTCAAATTAAACGAAATGCATAGCTGTTTCCCTTCCTTAAGTGGACCACACTTTCCGGTTGATCGCCATGTTCACAGGATGGGAATATCACAAAGTGTTTGTGCGTGTATTTGACTCTGAAATATAGAGAGATTATTTATATTGGCGCATGCGCGAAAAAGACCAGAAATCCGAAATTAGATAAAGGCTATCTCACGTTGATAGAATTTTCGTGTAGGTTCATTTCAAGTGTTTCAGCGATCAATAATTTTATGTAATTCTGTTGTATATTTAAAATTACCACTTCATTGAATAGGAATACGTGACCATCATTGACTGCATGAAAGGCCAACTCCGACGCGTTTGCGCGCGATGTCCGGATGGAAGCAGCATGTTGCTTGACACGTAACTCTAACATGCAACGAGTGGAACCCTCGTACGATGAATCACACTGACTACACGAAATCTTGTACACAAGATCATTTACCTGTGTTGGGCAAGAAGGAAGAATTGTGTGATTTTTTTTAATATATTATGGAGCTTCTGCATGAGCCTGGCTATTATTTTGAATTCAGTATTTCTAAAGAGTTTTTTAAGCTGACTGTACCATTGTTCAACATACGGTATGGAAATAAAGTGTGTTTTATTGGTATTATTAATGGGTATCATATTTGCTGTTTTATTTTTAGCCTGTAACCTGATTTGATTTATAACGTAGTGAGGATAGCCTCTATTTAAAAACCTATCGGTTAGTGTAACAATTTCTAAGCGTAAGGTGGGTTCAGACGTGGAATATTATTTGTAAGCGTTGAAAAACTGGTTGAATATAATAGATCTTTTGTACGTGAATGGATGATAACTTCAGTAATGCAGGTACATCCCTGAATTGGTGGGTTTTCAGTAAATGCTAACTTGGATTTTTTTGCATGTCGCGTGTGAGGGTGAAATTTAAGAAGTTTAGGGCTTTTGTTTCTATCTGTTCCTCCTCCAGTGTATAATGTAGTCTCGTGTGAATATTATTGAATACCCGTAGAATGTTTTCTTGGTGCAGTATAACCGCAGTCGTTTTTGCGCCAATAAAATCAAAATCAATCAATCAACCCGTAGAATGTCTTGAGTGGTGTTGTGATCTGTTATGACAAGTATATCATCAATATATCTTGCATAATAAGTAATGCGAGGAAGAAACGGTGTTAAATGAATATTCTCGATATTGGCAAGATAGATTTCCTGTGTGACAAATAAAATAAGATTTCATCTTATTTTATTCATCACACATGAGAGAGAATTGACTGGAAGCATTCCACGAAAAAGATTGAGGTAATCTCTTACTTTTTAATATATTTAACATACATATGTATTTATAGTATATAGCAACACTTTTTTTGTGGTTCCACAGCCACAAGCACTTTGTTTGTCGAACCCTTTTGCAGGCCTAAATCTTCAACAGAACTCTTGCAGATTTAAATATTCTGCAGAATCCTAATTACTGTTTTAAAAACCAGTAATAACTAACAGTAAATTAAAAATAGTAATATACTTGTAGAAATTAAACAAAAAATCAGTGATAAAAAAATAATGGAACATTTGCAAAACCTCTGGGATTCTTTTACAGAACCCCAGGGTTCTGCAGAACACACTCTGAAACCAAATGCTGTAGAAAGTGCTGAATTTGGATTTTTCTTAATTCTCATTAAAATATTAATATATTTTATAAACCCTTCTCATTCCAGACTTTTCATTGTGTCTTTAATTTATTAAAAAAGAAAAAAAAAAACAATCTCTCTCTCTCTCTCTCTCTCTCTCTCTCTCTCACTCTCTCACTCACTCACTCACTCACTCACTCACTAAAAAAAATCTCACAAAATTCAGTTTGAAAACCTATGACAGAATGTTGGGCTGGAATTCCACTTCAACTTGCTTTTTCTAAAACTTGCAGACTTTTAGTTGCTTTTTCACTTCAAAGGTTTGAGTGACCTTGAATGAAAGAGGGAGTTCCAACTGCTAAAATAGATTGAAAGAAGAAGAAAAAAAAAAAAAAAAAAAAAAAACTGCGTAACTTGGAAAAGAAAAAATAAAACAGTCAAGAGCGATGTACAAATAACTTAAGGAATCCAGCTCTCAAAAAGCTTGACAGCCATTAGATTTGTAGACAGTTATTTTTCAGTTTGTTATCTCTATATTTTAATTTCTTCTTTGTATTTAATTTTTTTCTTTGATAGTTAATAAGCATTTATTATTGTTTGATTGTTTAATTTTAAGTATGTCACAAGAATGACAATCGTAAGAATAATTTTTTAACAAGGTTTATTTTATGCATGTGTTTTATACTGATCCTCTTGTCACAGTTTCAGATTTGATTAGTTAAATTACTTTATATTTAAAATTGTTATTAATATTGAATTTCAGAAACCTGCAAATATCCTAGTCATGGGTGAAGGACCTGAAAGAGGAAGAGTCAAAATAGGTAATCAAACTTTTTGTAGTTGTATTACTTAAATGTAAGGTGCATATAATGAATGAAGTTAGCAGTATTATGGTATGCTATTATTGAAATTTACACAGTGAATTTTTAAGCAAATAGTAATAATTCATAAGAATTTAATGTTTTTCAGCACTTCTTCCTTGTATAATGTGCTTTCAATTTTTTTCAGTTTTACCCACTGTTGCAAGAAAATGGAATTAAAATATTGCATTTTTTTGAAGGGAAAATGATTTTTGTTTTTAATGTGAGCTTTATCAAATTTCTGAAAGGGAAGTGGAAATAATTATTATTTAAATTAAAAGTATGGAAGTTTGTTTGCATTGGAAGATTTTCTCTTATCTGTTTTTGCACAAAAAAAATTATAATTTTAAAATTCATTTGCTGGTAAAGAAGGAATGAACTGATAATCCCAATAAGAATAAAAAAAATAATAAATTTGCATTTATTCTCATTACGGCCAAGGCTAATTTATTTCCGTGAAAGAAACTCAGCATACAAAAGCTATATTGGCCTAGTTAGTATATGGAATTGCACTTGGACCATTTGGTCAACTTATGTGATTGTATTGCCAGCAAATTTTAAACTACATATTGCAATGATCTTAATATTCATAATAAAGCAAATTCCTATATCTTGAATTGCCTAAATATTGCACTTCCTTCAAAGGGATGCCATTTAAAGTGGTGTAGTCAGATGCTGTAATGGTTATTTTACTCAAGTTATGGAATAACTCATGCTGTTCAGTACTTTGTCAAATGCACTAAAATGTAAGAAAACACCCCAGCGCATATTTTTTTAACAAATTATTTTTTAACTTCCTGTTTAGAGCCTGTAATTATACACAATTATATTTATTGTTTCAAAATAAGAATACCAAATTAAACTACAGTAGAGCGTTGGTTATCCGGAATAATTAATGTCAGACCTCTTCCAGATAGTAAAATTTTCTGGATAATCAAATACAAGTTAAAATTAAATAAATAATGTATTAAGGTAAAAGAAAAATACTTTAAATAGCATGAAAAAAAACCGAATTTATTTAATTAAAAATAATGATAATAACTTATACATAAAAATTTGCACACTCACATATGTATATATATTCGGATAGGTATTTTACTGCAAATTTTATGTGGAATAAATTTAAAGTAATTTTTTAAAATTAATGTTTGATCATTTTTTGTTTCGTTTGTTGTGACATTTTTTTTTTTTTTTTCTGCTAAACCTCTCAAGTTCCTTAATAATATCAATTTGATTATATTACATTCTTCCTGGTTTTCTGCCGCCGTTCTTTTCGTTGACATTTTACCGAGAAAAATAATAAATCGCACAGTTTCGGGCCGATATTATTCTTACCGAATCTGGAACTTAAACTAAACGTAATATGATATGAAGAGAACAAAATATGTCATGGAAAACTGGGTTCACGGAAGCAAATGACTAAACTCTATCACTCATGGTTTCCGAGAAAACCCATTAGTCCTAATCCAACACTTCACCAGATATATACGACACAAAAAAAACAGACAGAAATACTCTCGTAGCATAATAAACATTTATCTCAAATACTACCATTAATAAAAAGAAGAAAATCAGCCTTTCAAATTATTCCAGACAACTGACATTCCAGATAACTGACTTCTGGATAACCGATGTCCTGCTGTAGTATATTGATGTATTCTTTTGGTCATTTCATTAGATTTTTATAATTGTATTCTTAAGTATTTCAGTATAAATTTTTCTGGCATTTGTTGTGTTATGAATTATCACTAGATGGAGTGTACAGTAGCCACAAGCAGGCCTTGAAATCCCACAAGGATTGTGGGATTTCAAGGCCTGCTGGGGCTTGTCTCCATTTTACAAGCAAATATATGGGAAAATATTAGGATTACTAATTTTTTACAATGTTTACATTAGTATACAATGCAATATACATGCATTGTATACTAATGCTAGGAGTATAGCAAATAGATTTGATGAATTTCAAATATAAGTTAAGTATTCAAATGTAAAAATTCTAGATATATCAGATACCTAGTGCCACTCATATGGAATCTGGAATTCAAATATGGTGAGAACAACATGTACAGAAAAGACAGACAGGGCTCTGAATCACAACTAAAATACTATAAATCCTAGTAAAGTTATTTCTTGGGGTCCCAACAAGGTCCCTATCTGAAAATAAAAACAAAGATCAAGACAATGTCAGTGCATCAAAGAGACCCTCAGGTCCATTATCAAGATTCTCAATTATGCACTCTAACATTGAGAAACCTATTGGGAAAATGCTATACCCTTTTTCATCTAGAAGAGTTTAGAGGGGGTTATCAGGTTCCCCGAAATCAATTAAGAGGCTTTATGAAGAGATTGAAAGAGATTAAATTTCTTTCTCTTAATTGAAAGAGATTAAATCTCTTTCATTTCAGAGGTTCTAGGGATCTCTTAATTGAAACCAAAAATGACAGGCAGCACTCTGAACAACATCAGTCAGAGGAATACCAATTACTGTGACACTGCATAGAACATTAAATTCATCAAGCGGTGTCATCTCCAAGTGGGACCTCCTTGAGGTTACTGAGGAGGAAAAATCTGCTCTGAACTAAAGCCAAAGGGAGTGATAGCTGTTGAAAGAATTTCTGCACGTAGGGATGGGAAGTTAGTACCAACCAGAAACATTATCCTTGCATTTAATTCCCCAACATCTCTGAACTTGATAAAAGCCCGGTACATAAATTGCAACGTGAGGCCATACATCCTAAACTCACTGTGATGCTTCAAATGCTAGAAATATAGGCATTTGCAGATGGCCTGCCTGTAATGGTTATTTTACTCAAGTTATGGAATAACTCATGCTGTTCAGTACTTGTACTGCCTGTGCTTGTGGTGCAAAAGACCACAAAAGCAAAGCCTTTACAGCCACCAAACCTAATTGTTTCTACTGCAAAGGTGAGCACCATGCATACTCAAAGGCATGCCAGCAGCGAAAACATGAAAAGGAAATACAAGAACGCAAAGCAGAGCGAGAAAACTGGTAATGCCAATAAATAGCAATAAGCCCACATATGCTCAGGCCGACCGGGCTAACCGGGTGGATAAAGTGCCTGCCTGGCAACCCAAAGGTCGTGGGTTCGATTCCCGCCTCGGGCTTGGATCAATGTACTGCAAAAACCTTGGGAGGTGCATTATGGCCACAGAAGCCTATACGCCAACAACTACAAAAAAAAAAAAAAAAAAAAAAAAAAAAAACCATATGCTCAGAAGGCTGCAGTGAAGTAATCTGCTGGAATCCAAATTGATATGACAGTTCCACCAAAAGAATCTTTTGCTCCCATTGCATGCTACTTATTGAAAACTCAAAAGACAGTATAAAATACCCAATCAGTTGCAACTCCCATGTCGATATTACTTACTGCGCCACCTCTAACTTGACAAAATAATATGGAGAAAAAAAAAGCAGGAAAGGATCCTAGAAATCCAAGTACCTATCATTCCATCATCTAACAAGCTGTTCGTGCAAGACCCTGTAAAGAATTGTTAATGCTTGCCTCACATTATTTGGAATCAAACGGTCTGCTGTTCAGAACACGGTGACACTGCATAGAACATTAAATTCATCAAGGGGTGTCATCTCCAAGTGGGACCTCCTTGAGGTTCCACTTGGAGCAGCTTCCGAAGAAACAGAACCACTTTGGATCATTTAATCAGGCTGGAAACATATATTTGTGATGCTTTTATAAAACCCGAGAATCTGGTAGCAGTTTTCCTTTATATTGAAAAAGTATACTCACAGCCTGGCAGTTCAGCCTATTGCAAGACCTCCACAACTTTGGTCTTAGAGGTAACCTTCCCTTTTTTTTTGATTAAAAACTTTCTTTGTAATTGCTGATTTCTAGTTCATGTAGGAACCTCTCTCTCTCTCTCTCTCTCTCTCTCTCTCTCTCTCTCTCTCTCTCTCTCTCTCTCTCTCTCTTATTTTGCTAAGAGGAGTGAGCACTACAAGGATCCGTTCTAAGTGTTACTCTTTTTACCATCAAGATAAATGCTATCACAGAACAACTTCCACCAATGGTAAACAATGCCCTCTACTTAGATGATTTTACTATATTCTGTCATTTATGCAATATGAGGGTCATTGAAAGGCAATTTCAGAATGCCATTGATCACCTTACATCTTGCTCTTTGGCTAATGAGTTTAGATTTTCATTGCAAAAGACAAGTTGTGTACACCTTTGTTGCAAACATAAATCTTCATCCTGATCCAGAATTAAGGCTTGGACAAAACAGCATCCAGTTGCAGCAGAAGTTAAAATTCCTAGGAGTAATTTTTGACAAGAAGCTGACATATTTAGAACATATTCATCAGCTAAGCACCAATGCACGAAAGGACTTAACATCTGTCGTGCCCTTTCATCGGATTCAGATCGCTCTACCGAGCTCATGTCTTTCTTTCGAACTTAATTATGGTTATCAGGTTTATGCTTCTGCCAGAGATAGTGTACTTCGGTGGTTAGGTCCAGTACATCACCATTCCATCTGGAGCATTTCAAATGTCTCCTGTCCAAAGCCTTTACGTCGAAGCAAACAAACCATTGCTATTCCTTCAATGTAGACAGTTGTCCTTACAGTATGCTTTTAAATTGAAATCCTTGCCCAACAACCGCACATGGTCATCAGTTTTTGAGTCATGATGAGAAAATCTGTATGTCACTCATCTGACTGCCAACTGACCTTTTTGGTGTTTGAATTCAAGGGCCAAGTGAACTAAACATGATGGTGGATATCGGGCCAAGTTCTCCCTCAAGGTCTGAGAGAAGGCTGCCACTCCACCAGTTGTCTACCAGCAACTCTTTGCATCACATTGAGCACAGTATTCTGACTTCCTGCCATTATACACAAATGGCTCGAAGTCAGAATTGTATGTAGGATCAGCTGTTTCCTGCCAAACACAACAGTATCAAACATGATTCCACAAAAAATCAGCATATGTACTGCAGAGTTATATGCAATAGAATTAGCCCTTGATCACATTAAAGATGGAAATTACCAAAGGTATATGATATATACTGATTTGTCAAGCATGTTACAGGCTTTATTAATGGTGAGGTATAACCCTCATTCAGTCCTGTTCTGGATTCAGCAGATGCTTTTTTCTCTTTGAGTCAGAATTTGACATCTGCTTCTGCTGGATCCCAAGCCACATTGGGATTAAGGGAAATGAATTAGCTGATGCTGCTGCCAAATCGGCCTCTACCCTGGATAATTGATATGTTTGATGTTTTTAACTTTTTACACTTGATTAATTTATATACACAGATTTAAATTTTTCTATATATTACTTTTGTATTCTGTTACTTTTACCATAGTGATTTTTATATACATTTGCACCTCGTATTTAACATCTTGATGTGGTAGCCTCTTTATAGGCTAGAACCCGTATTTAGTACTGTTTTCATTTTGACTTGGCACATTGTCCTAATCTGCCAATGTGCCATTAAACACAAAATCAAATCAAATCAAATCAAACTACTGATTTTATGAACTTTATTCTCTTTTATGAGAAGAATTGATAATGAAAAGATTAACATTTTAGAATCATCTATCTACGGTTAATGTAAATTCCAAAATCTGCAGTAATTTGTTTTTCAAATAGGACAGCAAAATAACAAATAGAACTGTAAAATGCATTACCTTTTTAAAAAATATAATTTATGATTAAAGGAAAAAACCTTTCCTTTCACTTTTTTTCAAATAGCTGATATGGGATTTGCTCGTCTCTTCAATTCTCCATTAAAGCCTTTAGCAGATTTGGATCCTGTAGTAGTAACATTTTGGTACAGGGCACCAGAACTGCTGTTGGGAGCCAGGCATTATACTAAGGCTATTGGTAAGTAATTGACACAAAAAGATTAAGTGTTGCTGAAAAAGTTAAATATAGTCTCGATCCTCCTGTAATTGTCTGAATCTATATATTATTTGTATTGTTCCAACATATGAAAGTTTTTTCCTTAGCAGTCTGTTTGCATTATCTTGTATATCAAGAAGCATACTGTCCTTAACTTAATGTAATTGTGTTTGTGTTGTGTGTCCCAGAAATATCAAATAAATTTAGGATATTTTGGCCATGACCTAATCCAGCATTCAAATTCACACACAATTGTTCAGTGTGGTTGATATCTCAATTCTGAGTCAGCCAGTTCAGCTTTTCAATGTTACTGTTCACAAACTCTTGCTGTATTGTCATGGAGCATTGTTGTGTTGAACTGACAAAGCCTTTTTTTATAGTTCTGTCATAGTGTATGTAGCATTACTTGTTGCAGTTTGCAGCAATTATATTACATGGTAAAATAGTTTTTAATTTTGTAAATCATTATTAGAAAGCAGACCATAAGATGGAAGCTTGTTTAGAAGACCTTTATGCCAAACCTAGTTGACTGAGTTTCTCTGAAGATGAATAATACGGGTCGACCATCGCTAATCCGGCCACCGGTAATCTGATTCCACTGCTAATTCGGACATAATTTCCGTGAACGTAATTTCAAATTTCTCAGGTTGGTGCACCGACCTGCCACTACTGTTTTGGTGGCGTTGGTTGCAGCATCAGCTGTTGGTGTGAACTCGTAAACACTGGCAAGCCATTCCCACTTGTTTTTCTGCATTTATTACTATAACCTGCTCACATTTATCCCCAGCCATGGTTCCAATGCATAAAGGAAGTGCCTCTCATGGTGTAAAGCACAAACACCGTACATTGTCCATAACAGATAAAGTTGAATTTCTGAAAAAACTCGACAGCGGTGTCTGTGAGAAGTTTAACTCTGCTTAATTGTAAATTCCAGAAATTTCTCTCAGTTCCTCTTATCTTGGTAAAAAAATTATTATTAATAGTAATAATAATAATAATTTTCTTTTAGCCATAACTTTTTAGATTTTTTTTTTCTTTACAACACTTGTACAAACTTGCGGAAAAACACAACACAATATGATGTATAATACAGCATGGTAACAAACTTGTTTTCACAAAATCTCTAACAATACTGACAAACTTATTGCGATGTTTGAGAGTTTTTAACTTAAGCATGTTAAATGCTTATGTTAAAATATCAGAAGTTCGGGAGGCAACTAGAGGGAGTAATACTCTTGATTTGATTATCAGTAGTGATTCTTCATGCATTAAGAATCTGCAGATAGAGGAACCACTAGGTGGCAGTGATCACAGTGTGCTGAAGTGGGATTTACTCAGAGAGGTAACTACTATCAGGGGTAAAGGGAAGGGTTATTGCTTTCGTAAAGGCGACTACGATGGTCTGAGACAGTATTTAAATTCTATACAGTGGGACCAACAGCAAATTCAAAATGGGAAGCATTCAAAGAACTTATCTTGGAAGCTACTAGGCTTCCAAGATAAGATAAGAATAATAAGAAATATTATTCAAGGTTTAGGCCTAAATGGATGTTAGATGAACTAATGAGACATATGACAGAGGAAAAAAATGCATGGGATACATATAAATTAACACGTGACACAGAAACCTATGATAGATATAAGTTAATCTGTAACCAAGTTACAAAGGAGGTTAGGCAGGCGAAGGCAGATTATGAGAAATCTTTGGCAAAGGATGCAAAGAAAAACAGCAAAGAGTTCTTTACTTATGTAAACTGTAGAAGGAAGGGGATGAATCAGATTGGTCCACTTGATATCGATGGTTCAACTGTTGATGATCCTGCTCAGGTAGCTAACAAACTAAATGAATATTTTGCATTGACATTCACACATGAGGAGTTATTCAGGGAGGGGAATGCCAGAGGTGTATTCAACTCTGGCAGTAAGCTAGATAATCTTGTAATAACTGAGAGTAAAGTGGAGGAGAAATTGTTGAAAATAAACACAAGAAAGGCACCTGGGGTGGATGGGATCTATCCAGTTATATTAAAGGAGGCAGCAAAGGAAATAAGCGGGCCCTTAGCCATAATTATGAAAGCTTCCTTGGACTCGGGGGAGGTACCCATAGAGTGGAGATGTGCAAATGCGACCCCAATTCACAAAGGAGGATCAAAGGCTGACACAAGTAATTATAGACTTGTGAGTTTAACTTGTGTTCCAGGAAAATTAATGGAGGCACTGGTTAAAGAAGCACTGCAGGATCATCTAGACAAGACTTCAGTTATATCTCGGACACAGCATGGTTTTGTTAAGGGGAAGTCTTGCCTGACCAATTTGATTGGATACTATGATGCAGTCACAAAAGAACTGGATGCAGGGAATAACTTTGATATTATATACTTGGATCTTAGAAAGGCTTTTGATACTGTTGCACATGGAAGACTGCTGCACAGATTGGAGCAGTGTGGCATTGGAGGCAAATTGCTGCTATGGATAAAGGGGTGGTTGAGGGGGAGAAGGCAGAGAGTGGTAATCAATGGACACTGCTCATCGTGGACTAATGTTATTAGTGGAGTCCCTCAGGGTTCAGTGTTGGGTCCATTATTGTTTTCTGTATTTATAAATAATATTGATGATGGTATATCAAGCTTAATGTCCAAGTTTGCAGATGATACAAAGGTTGGCAGGGTTGTTAAGGACACTACTGACGCTATGTTGCTGCAACAGGACCTGGAAAGGTTGAGCAGATGGGCTGAGAGGTGGCAAATGAAGTTTAACATTGACAAATGTAAAGTACATATGGGAAACAGCAACCCCAGAGCAGCGTACCAACTCTGTGGTACTACACTGACAGTGGTAGAGAATGAAAAGGACCTGGGGGTAATTGTGCAGGCAGATATGAAGTTCTCTGAGCAGTGCAGACAGGCTGCAAGAGTAGCTCATGGTGTCTTATCAATGATAGATAGGAATTTTTCTAGCAGGGATAAGGAGGTGATTATTCCCTTGTATAAGGCAATGGTCAGTCCACACCTTGAGTACTGTATACAGGTCTGGAGGCCTCATTTCAAGAAGGATATAGAGCTGCTGGAACGTGTACAGAGAAGGGCAACAAGATTAGTGAATGGAACAAAGGGTTGCTCTTACGAAGAAAGGCTTAAGTTTTGCAAATTACAGTGTCTGGAGACTAGGCACCGGTGAGGTGATCTGATAGAGGTGTATAAAGCCTTGAATGGTTTGATCATGTTCAATGCTGATGGGATTCTTCCTCTTGCTCAGAATAATCACCTGAGAGGGCATAAATTCAAATTGAGGAAAGACAGATGTAGGATTGATGTGTGGAAATTTGCCTTTAGCCAGTGGGTAGTTGGTTGGTGGAACAGACTTCCATCCCTTGTTGTGGAAGTCGATAGCCTAAATAAATTTAAGGCTCAGCTGGACAGGTATTTCGAACGAACGGAGGGGTGAAGTGAAATTTTTTTTTTTTTTTTTTTTTTTTCTGGCTGATGCTGTATAAGCTTGCTTTCTTGCATCATATGCCTCTACTAATGCTAATAATTAGTTTTATTGCAGCACTTGTCGCGTGTGCAATAAACTAATCACAAACGACCTTCATATATATGCCGTAATAGCGTTACGTATGTGGCTGACACGGATTCTCAAGAAATAAACTGACATATGTGGCCACATTGGCCACATATATCCAACATAAAAAAAGACTTTTTTTATTATTTTTTTATTTTAAGCGAAAAAACGACAACACTGACATTACAATATTTATTTCAGAATTACTAATCAAATTATTTCCTAAATATTTTTTGGTCCCTAGGGAATTTTTTTCATAAACTAGCTTAGCAGTCAACGTGTTAAAGGTAGAAGGAGGTGGTTAGCTGTTGGGTAAAATGCATGTGCTAAAATAACCACCGGTGATCCGGCAAATTCACTAATCCGGCACCCCACAGGTCCCAACGCTGCCAGATTAGTGATGGTCGACCTGTATAAATAAACCTAATTGACTGAGTTTCTCTGAAGATGAGTAATATAAATAAAAATATCACCACTGGATTATTGCTGATGGGATGTACATTGAAGATTGTTAATCCATTGCAATGTTTCAAGATAGCTAAAAGTTGTTGGTTGATGGATTTCTCCATTACTTGGGAAAGAGTTGAGGTAAGTGCAGTTCTATGATAACTTGAAGGGAGAGATTTATCATCCTTTTAAGGCATTGCTTAGTCACGATCTGATTTTCATACAGAGGAAAAACAATGGAATACGAGAATATAAAAAGATGGCACAAATCCGGCACCCTACAGGTCCCAACGCTGCCGGATTAGTGATGGTTGACCTGTATAAATAAACCTAATTGACTGAGTTTCTCTGAAGATGAACAGGAGCTTGAAGTACAGGTTTTAAAAACAAGTGGAGAAAAGCTATCAGGGCTTGGAAATTTATTGCCAAGATTGTTTAGGATTCTCCTAATGTCTCTGTCAGAAGACCAAAGGAGATATTGAATCTTGTGTTCAGTATAGTAGGAGGAGAAGATTTATCAAGGTCATTCATCCAAGTTCATTCATTCAAAATGTTAATAAATTTATTTTGAAGTAGGGATGTATTGGAATCATCTGGATGTAACAGAAGAATGTGTCAGGTTGGATGGAAGTTGTAACCAATAGCATTGGCAGGAGACCTGACTGCTATTTGGATAAGAAGCAAGTGTTCTATTTTTAGTCATTTTAAAATCAAGTTTGGATTTGTTAATAATTTGTTCACAACAACTGAAGTAAAGCCTAAAATAAAGTTCACAACAACTGTTGTGCACTTTACTTTAGGCAGAAAATGAAGGTGGAAATTTGATACAAGCTAGTTGCATATATACTATTTTCCTATCTTGAACAGTCTTTTCACATTTATCGAGAAAACAGATTTAGAAGGAAGAGAGTTTATGGTAGAAAGGAATAAAAGGTTAGATTTCTACATTGAATAATTTCACTAACATGGTCTGAGCAAATATTTGTATCATTTAGAAAATTTATAACGGTAATCCAAGGGGAAAAAGGAAGAGAAATCATACAGATCATCTCATTTTGCATTTCTCTGATGCCATTTGATTATGAAATGGCATCAGAGAAATTTTCATTTGATTATGAAAACATATTCATAATCAAATGACACGATTATGAATATGTTTTGTAAATTTGAATTAGTAAATTGTCCTTTTTTATTGCAGATATATGGGCCATAGGTTGTATATTTGCAGAACTACTCACATCCGAACCAATCTTCCATTGTCGTCAAGAAGATATAAAGACGAGTAATCCCTATCATCATGATCAGTTAGACCGAATATTTAACGTTATGGGCTTTCCACAAGGGGTAATTTCCCTGTGGTTGATTTAATAAGTCTTACTCATTTATTTAGTGAATTTACCAAATAGAAGTTATCAGCTTAAAAATTTGAAATTGGTCTTAAATTAAAATCTTCTTTTATTGTATACAAAAAACTACCTTTTCTTTTAAAGTTATTCATCAAAATGAATGAATTCATATTTTATGGATAATTGGAAATGTGCATTACTGAATTGAATTTTAGGTTCAGTGTTGTGTGAAGTGAGAAATTGGGTATTTTTATTTTGAGGTTGTGCTGAATTCTTTAAACTTTTGTTACTCTTAAATGATGGGTATTGTATCTACTGACAGAAGTTCGAGGAAATATATCTGTTGGCAAGCAAGGTTTTGAAATGAGTTCTCAAAATTTATTTTTGAAGGTTTTCTTTTTGAGTTCTCAAAAAATAAACTTTCAGAATTTTCGATTTCTTATAGCAAACATGCTTTCATTTAGTTATTGTTTACAGAGAAATCAATTTGCTGTATAGTACTAAACAGGCAGCAAGGAATGGATTGGCTTGGCTGCATAATTAACGCTGCTCACATATATAGCATCATTAAGAGTGATGTCACATTTTCACTATTACCTGAGGTTTTTGGTTATGTGACCTTCTATTGAAGGGAATGCTGCATACCTTTACTGCTTTCTTTACAGTCCATTATGCAGTAATAAAAACCACAATATGAACTTTTAAAAGAAGAGCTAAAATAAAAAAAAAAAGAAGCAGAATGATTCTTTATAAATATTTTACTGTAATATGCCACTATTTGAGGTGTGAAAAATGACTGAAAGAATTAAGTTGTCTTATAATGTATAAGATAGCTTTGTTTTATATATGATTAAGCTTGAATTTTCAAGGCAATAAATAGGATTCAAATTGATTGTGTCAGACATATGGTATGCAGTTATAAAATTACCTTCTGCTTGTTATTTTTGCACGATCTGATACTTGCTCGCATGAAGTGTGATATACACCGATGAGCCAAAACAAACCCAACAAACCCAAATCACGTTAAATTTATGATTTATTTTGATTTATAATTACATATTAATATTATGTTTAAGGATTTTATTACATACATTCTGTAAGACTTTGTGATTATTGGACAATTTTAGTATTAAATTACACCAAGAGCCAAAACATTATGACCAGCGAGTCGTTGTGCAAATCGGAGCAACTGCAGGTGAACTACAGCACGTGTGCGGGTCGGGACACGGTATAAAAAACACCTGATACTGTGTTCCGTTAATCAGTGTTACTCTTGTTCTTCAGATGGGAAAGGCAGCGGACTTAAGCAAGTTTGACAAAGGCGAAATTGTAATGGCCAGACGACTGGGTCAGAGCATATCCGAAATGGCGTGGCTGGTGGGGTGCTCATGGTCAGTCCTGGTTAGTACCTGCCAAAAGTGGTCCGAGGAGGGAAACCCACGAACTGCCGACAAGGTGTTGGACGACCACGGCTCATTGATGCTCGAGGTGCGAAGGCTCTCCTGGATCGTACGTGGCAACAGAAGGCCGACTGTAGCACAACTCGCCAGTAATTGGAATGCTGGTGACCGGAGTAATGTGTCACAACACACAGTACATCGAACCCTGCTGAAATGGGTCTGTGCAGCCGCAGGCTATTCGCAGTTCCTATGCTAACCACACTGTTCACTGGCAACAGCGCCTACAGTGTACACGCGAGCATTGAAACTGGACCTTGAGTGATCGGAAGAAGGTTATCTGGTCTGATGAATCATGTTTCCTGTTGCACTATGTGGATGGCCAGGTACATGTGTGTCGTTTACCTGGGAAAGTGATGGTGCCCGGATGCATCATGGGAAGAAAACAAGCTAGTGGTGGCGGTGTCATGCTTTGGGCGATGTTCTGCTGGGATACCTTGGGCCAATCATCCATGTGCCAGGAACTCTGACATCTACCACCTACCTAAGCATCATTGCTGACCAGGTACACCCTTTCATGGCAATGGTCTTTCCCTCTGGCAGTGCTGTCTTTCAGCAGAATAATGCGCCATGCCACGCCCCCCGGATTGTTTGAGACTGGTTTGCGGAACATGATGAATTCCAGGTATTGCCCTGGCTTCCAAATTCCTCAGACATAAATCCCATCGAGCATCTGTGGTTTGTGTTGGAACTGCAACTCCGATCTGCGGCATCTCAATCATGGACCTTACAGGAGTTGAGGGATCTGCTGGTTACGTGTTGGTACCAGATACCACAAGACACATTTAGAAATCTTGTAGCATCCATGCCTCACTGGGCACGAGCTGTTTTGGCTGCATGTGGAGGACCAACATATTAGGTAGATGGCCATAATGTTTTGGCTCATCGGTGTACATACTTGCTTGTATGATACTTGGTCCATGAAGGCTAAATAAAGCTAAATAAAAACACACACATTTAGGTGCCTCCGTAGCCAGGTGGGCAGAAGCAGCAGTGCGTAGCACACGCTTCTTGATTAGACCGGGGTTCGAGCCCATGACCACCAAATACGAAGGATGCGGAAAGCTCAGGGAATGACCACCGCATATCCCCGGAGCAATATGGCCTTAGTTGCTAATATTTCTAAAAACCAAATAACAACAACAACACACACATTGGTTTCTGAAACTTAAGCTGCAGTCACACGGTAGAATACCATAGATCGGTAAATATAAAATTAGTTAAGTTTCATTAATGATATTCATTGGTTAATGATGATTGTATTGACAGAGTAAAGTGATGATGATGAATATACCTACATAAATTACAGAAGGCATTATACTGGTCAAGAATAAAGACATGGATGAAGGGAGAATTGCTGGTGTACAGGGGTTATGGTTCCACCTAACTGCAGTATTGGATTCTGAGTGATGATTGATGTTGTTGATAAAGCTCTGAAAATGTCCAGGTGGCAGTGATGCTTACTGACCCCAGAGCATTTTTATACTTCTGAAGGGATAGCAGAGGTTGGAAAAGGCTAGCAATACAACTCCCAAGAGCACCACAACTATGTAGTAGTGGCAAATGATGCAAGAAAGCAATCTTATATAGCACCAGCCAAAAAAAAAAAAAAAAATAATAATAAAAAAAAAACCCTTACACAGTTCACCCACCTATACCCTCCCAGAATTTGTCTGTTCCAACAATCAACCACCTTCTGGCTGAAGGCAAACTTTCACACATTTATTCTGCAGTCATCCTTCCCCAACTGGAAGTTATGCCCCCTCATGTGGGTAGTCTCAGCAAGCGGAAGAATGCATTAATATTCAGTTTACCAATTCCATTCAAGGCTTTAAACACCTCAGACAGATCTCTCCGCAGGTGCCTAGTCTTGAGACGCTGCAGTTTGCAGAACTGAAGCCTTTCTAGGTAAGAGCACCCTTTTGTCCCCTTCACCAGTCTTGTTACCCTTCTTTGCACCTGTTCCGGCAGATCTACATCCTTTCTGAAGTGAAAGTGATTCTTCCAGACCTGTATACAAACTCCAGATGTGGCCTAACCATGGCCTTATACAAAGGGATAATTATCTCCTTATCCCTGTTAGCAAAGTTTCTGTATATCATTGACAAAACCCTGTGAGCTGTCCTGGCAACGTGCCTGCGTTGCTCAGAGAATTTCATGTCTGACTGCACAATAACCCCCAATTCTTTTTAATTCTTTTTCCCCAATTCATTTCATTCCACACAGTTGATAAGTTACCCAATGGTTACTGCTGCCCCTGTGCATGTTTTTTGGGAATAAAATTGATAAATCATGCTGGTCATGCCACATAGATAATAGTGTTGCTTGGCCAGCATGAAAGAGCAAGCATATGATTAAGCATGTATTTTCAGTGCAAAAAAAATGGGATTTGACTTGATTAAACAAGTTTTGTGTGTGTTTTTCAGAAAACAGTGGCAGGTATAGATAAAATTTCTGATAAAATTAATTATAATTTTTTTTGAGTAGATACTACACAGAAGTGTAGTAACTGTGTAGTATTCTGATGCAGTTATTATACTTCTGTGTAGTAACTGCATCAGAATCCATGTACAGTCAGTCCTCGTATAACATGTGTTTACACTACACGAATTCGATCATACACAATTTATAAATAGGGGAATGATATCATATATAACACGAACCGAATTCGCTTATGCGTGATTTTCCTTTGTGTTTACAAGAAATGGCAGTCGAACTTGGAATCACCCTAACTGAATGCAACATGATAGGAATGAAGAGAAGATTCTTAAAATGTATGTTTTTTATATCAGTGAAGGGGAAACACATTTCACCATAATAAGGTAAAAACTCACACAATTCCAGCTATCGGTATTATCGCAAATGCCATTAGATCGAATTTACTACCAGTTTATAACAGATTCCACTAGCAGAAACGCAACTGGAAATTATTTTTGTTTTATGGTTGTAACCCCCAGAAATGTGCTTTAGTAAAATGTGAGGTGTTAACAGTGTATCTCTGCCTTTACGGTGTTGTTTATTCAGTTGCTTACACACTAAAAATTAGTAAAATACTTAAAAGGTGTGAAAAGGAACTTTCTTGGTGAAGACACTACAGATTCAGAGAGAAAAATAAAAGCAATATCGATAAACAGAGGCGGACTGGGTCAAAAATTCTTACCCGGGAAAATTTGTAGTAGCCTCATACTATGGTTTATGGCCAAAATCACATTGGCCTCCGACCCACTGGGGTTTCCCCGGTAAGGCTTATGGCCAGTCCACCTCTGTCGATAGAGAACAAATATGACATTGTGAAACACTGAGCGAAATGAAAGACCATGTGATAGTGCACGTGCTACAGGCCTAAATGAGGCAACACCGAGAATTAGAAAGGATGCAGAGAAAATAAAAACAACTTTCATAGCAGGAACAACTCAAAGTGTAATTAAAATCCGTTAGATCAAGACACAAAGAATTGGAAGAGATGGAATGGCTGTCATCTGTTTGGATAGAAAATCAAACAAAAAAACAAGTTTGCTTACGATAGAAGCAAAAGCATTAGCAATATTTTATTATGATAGTTCGATTAATTACGATAGATATATTACGATTATTTATTGTGTTTGGTAATGTTTTGATTACAAATGTGTGTTCAGTCTTGGGTGGTTGGCACCTAACCGTATTTTTCCCACAGGCCTTTTGTTTATATTGCATGATTTTGCATTGCATGAGGGTTTCTAGGAACACAACTATCGTGCTATACGAGGACTGACTGTATATGGGTTGGTAAGTCCATCTAAAGATTGGTATACCTATGCCTACACACACCACCCCACCTCCATTTCTCTGTTAATATATTAAAAGGTATACCTTGTCATGATATGTTATTAGGGAAATGCTATGTCCCCAGCTCTTTCCAGATCTCAAATCATTCTGTGGACTCATTGGTGAATGATATTAGTTTTGGGTCCAAGTAATATGCTGTCTGTTTTTTTAAATTACTAAATGTTCCATATCATTTGAATACTGTACATTTGATATATAGGCATTTAATGATTTCAGACACAAAAAAAAAAGCTATAGTTTTTACAGTACAGATGGTCAGTGCAGTTTTTCTGTTTTGTTTTTGAAGTGCCTACTTCTCTTTCTTGAAATTATTGTTGTGGTGGCATCATACTTTAGTCAGTAGGTGCTGTGATAAGTTAACATTTAAGGTCAAACAAATTGCACTTGGATTTTGCAAATGCTACTTATGATTTGGAGATCCTTTTATATGGCCTGATATAAAGTGATTTTATTGAGAAATTTTTTAAAAAATGCTTGTATATCAAATATGATAAATATCAGTGAAGATTATAATTATGATTTGTAAGGTGCCAAGTGAAAGTGATCTTCATTCTGAGCTTATGTAAAGTCACTTATATAGGATCATCAAGAAATTGTGACAGTTTTGAATATCTATAATTTTTGATGCCATTGGTGTCATTAAACATGTAAAACATGGGAGTATTTTTGTTGGTAAATGATGCTGTTTACCAACAAAATCGTTTTGTTGGTAATCTCGGTGGAAAAAATTCTTTAAACAAGATGGAGTACACTACTGAATAGCATGTTTTTTGTGTGAAAACACTTTGCCAAACAGGAATTTTTGTTACAATAAAGCTTCAGTTTAAAGTAAAATTTGGTTACAGAAAATATTCAGAAAGATCAACAATTTTGTGGTTAGTAAAGAACTTTGAACATTCTGGCTCTCTGATAGACAGTAAGAAGCAACTTTTGGCAGAAATAAAACTGAGGACGCCTGAAAATATTGCCCGTGTACAGGAAGCAATTAGGCTACACAAAAAATAAGTGATTATTTTCTATGTAGCCCAAGGAAATCTGTTAAGCAGTCATTATAACAGCAGGATTTAAAACATATCTACTCTAAGACTTCACTCTTTCACTCTTCTCAGACAATGTTCTTAACATTGTCTGAGAAGAGTGAAAACTGTTTTCTTCTGGTGCATGACTGATCTTTACAAAGATCAGTCATGCACCAGAAGACTGATCAATGATCAACTGGTCATGACTGATCAATCCATGACTGATCTTTACAAAGAAAGGCAATTTGCCTTTCATGTTCTTTTTGTCAGTATTTGGAAAATGACACGGGTTATTTGCCGCATGGTTTGCTGGCAAAGTGCACTTCTGTCTTGTTAACTCAGTTAACACAATGTATATTAACAGAAATCTCCCCCCCCCCCCAATATCGTTATGGAGACACCTTTTCATCCTGAAAAATGCATGGTGAGTGCAATTTCATCAGCTGAAATCATTGAACTATGCTTAATTGAATAAAACAGTAAGTGTAAAACACTACTTACATTTTGCCTAACTCTTCAAGATATAGGATTGAACATGGAAGAAACATTTTTCCAACAATACAGGTCAAGGCCACATATGGCAAATGCATTTCATTTCCTGAAGGAATATTTTAATGAGTAGGGTCATCTCTAATTGATATGGGATTAGGTTGTCTTAGTTACCATCAGTGGTGAGCTGTGAATATTTTAACAATGGGCTTGCAGTTTTTCTGACTTTCTACTGATTAAATTTGATTGGTCACGGAAGCGACATCATCCACGGCTTCCACCAGAGGTGCTTCCCACGCGTGCATGTGACTAGTAGTGTGATTAGTGTGTGACGCATTTTTCGCGACCAGTATGATATCTCAAGTCAGGTGCAGATTTAGGGAGGTGGACAGAAGGGGCTTATTCCCCTCTTAACCATGTGTATAAGTGTATGTCTATAATTTTGCTAAAAAAAAAACACTCATAAACCTGGTTGTCATGCTTCTCTTTACGATGATACCTGGATATGATAGTGTCTGGAGTTCTAACTTTTTAGAATTTTTGAAGAGTATGACTCACAACATACTTCCTAAAGTTAGTACTGCAGTAAGTATGATTGCAACAATACATGTATTTGTCATATGACTGGCCACCTTCGTAGCCAGGTGTGCAGGAGCAGCAGTGTGTAGCACACGCTTCTTGATTAGACCGGGGTTCGAGCCTGTGACTACCAAATACGGAGGATGCGGAAAGGTCAGGGAATGACCACCGCATATCCTTGGAGCAATATGGCCTTAGTTGCTAATGTTCCTAAAAACCAAATAAACAAACAAACAAACAAGTCATATATGATATGTACAAGTATTTGTCAACAATTTCTTTTTTTTTTTTTTCATCTCTCATTTTTGTTACATTCCATTGTTGGGTGCCCCTAACAGCCGCATGCGTCATTTCAACTACAAGATCGGTACTTTAGTCGATGCTGTTTTCCAGAGACATTTAGATACATTGCAATCGCAAGTACAGTCAGTCCTCGTATAACACGTGTTTACACTACACAAATTCGATCATACACGATTTATAAATAGGGGAACGATATCTTATATAACACGAACCGAATTCGCTTATGCACGATTCGCCTTTGTATTTACAAGAAATGGCAGTCGAACGCAGAATCACCCCAACCGAACGCAACATGATAGGAACGAAGAGAAGATTCTGAAAATGTATTTATGTTTTTTATATCAGTGAAGGGGAAACACATTTCACCATAACGTAAAAACCAACACAATTCCAGCTATCGGTATAATCGCAAATGCAGTTAGATCGAGTTTACTACCAGTTTATAACAGATTCCACTAGCAGAAACGCAACTGGAAATTGTTTTTATTGTTTTATGGTAGTAACCTCTAGATATGTGCTTTAGTAAAATGTGAGGTGTTAATAGTGTATCTCCACCTTTACGCTGTTGTTTATTCAGTTGCTACACGCGCGCAGCTATGTTTATGTGTATCAAACGTGCCTCCTCGTTTTGTAATTGCGCTTTGTTCCCTAAAAATGAGTAAAATATTTAAAAGGTTTTGAAATGGAAGCGTCCTGGTGAAGATACTGCAGATTCAGAGAGAAAAAGAAAAACAATATCGATAAACAGAGGCGGACTGGGTCAAAAATTCTTACCCGGGAAAATTTATAGTGGTCTCATACTATGGTTTATGGCCAAAATCACACCGGCCTCTGGCCCACCGGGGTTTCCCCAGTAAGGCTTATGGCCAGTCCGCCTCTGTCGATAGAGAAAAAATATGAAATTGTGAAATGCTTTGAGCGAAATGAAAGACCATGTGATATTGCACGTGCTACAGACCTAAATGAGGCAATGCCGAGAATTAGAAAGAATGCAGAGAAAATAAAAACAACTTTGATAGCAGGAACAACTCAAAGTGTAATTAAAATCCATTAGATTAAGACACAAAGAATTGGAAGAGATGGAACGCCTGTCATCTGTTTGGATAGAAAATCAAACAAAAAACAAGTTTGCTTATGATAGAAGTAAAAGCATTAGCAATATTTTATTACGTAATAGTTGTAAGAAAATATGTAAGTATTTTATTACGATTATTTATTGTGTTTGGTAATTTTTTGTTACAAATGTGTGTTCAATCTTGGGTGGTCGGCACCTAACCCCATTTTTCCCATAGGGCCTATTGTTTATATTGCACGATTTTGCATTGCACGAGGGTTTCTAGGAACGTAACTATCGTGCTATACGAGGACTGACTGTATACATCTCTTATTTTAGTTATTCATTGTATCTTGTCTTCCAGAAATTATGAAAACTTGTGAATGATCAATAAAATATTTAGAATAAAAAAGCTCTTTTATTTCATAATCAATATATACAAGTCAAAATACCTAAAACAAACACAAAGGATTTGTCACATAAGTCATCTATTGCCCATGCTCAGCACACGTGCAACTTTTTTATTCATCTTTTTTTTTTAACAATCAGGGAAATATAATGGATTCATTTTTTTCAGGAAAAAATAACATGAAATATTTCCCATATCACAAATAACAAAAACTGTCACAAAACTATTATAGGTACACAAAAATCACAGATTACATGAAAAAAAATTATTACAGAAATATTCAAGAAAAATTTATTCTAAAAATTGCCATATACAATTTACTTCTTTATTAATATTTGTTTTTGATCTTCTGTTTTGCTCAATAGCTGAGCGATGATTACAGAGGAATGATTTGACGTAACGATCCAGATCGAACTGAAGCAATGGTTTTCCATTTAGATGTATGGTCATCATAATTCTGCAACGTGTTTAATTGTCAACATTATTCATTCATTCACATAATATTATTCATTACGCTGAAAGCCTGCTCAACTTCAACACTGCTAATCACAATGGTTTCAAAGATATTTCTGGCTTTCTTAATTGAAAAGTGAATTTGGGAATTTCACTCGATTTTAAAGATAAACTGTCTTTGACAAAATCTCAAAAATTTCTTATTTGTTTTTCACCACCTTGCAACGGAGATGAAAGTTCTTTCATATTCTACGATTCCGGCTAGCATAAGTTTAAAATTTCTTTCAATTCCTCATCGTCAATAGTATAATTATTTTCTTTATTACTCTGTTGCATTAATAACTTACCCTTAATAACTTGTCATGAGGTAATTTTTTAAATGTGTTCTTACTTTCGATTTTGATTCGTTCAAATTCTTTTAACTTCAACATGCTGTCAATTTTAGCTTCATAATTTCCTTCAGAATTTTTTTAATTAGCGATAGCATTGATAGTTCGAATAATTAATTTATCTGTTTTTACCATAGTGGTTCTGTAAGCTTCTGAAAGGTAAGAGAGCTCCTGCAGGATGTCGATCATTAGTGCAAATCATTAAGAAATTTCAGATTGAAAAGTTGGTTTAATAATCCAGAATATTTAACTTATGATTCAAAATGGTTGCACAAAGAATAATTCCTCCAACCCTCAATTGCCGTCTGCAAGCTACAAGCTGCCCATCGTGGCCCGAACACATGAGCGATCTTTATAGTTTCCACATCAAGTTCTTTAGCAATAATCCTTAATTCGCTCTGGTTTTTTGGAGATTGGTGATATAATGCATACAGTTCCTTTTTTTTTTTTTTTAGTTATTGCCTGTATGCCATTATATTTTGGAACATTTTCTACACAGTGAAAGCCTTGACAAAGTTTCAAAATCTGCAAACATTTCATCTTCGTAACGTTTATATAAAATCTAGTTGCCTCATCCCCACCTTGATGTCGCTACTCTCACTAGTGCTTTGAATACTGTGCAAAATATTGGAATCACTCGGATATTCAGCTACTGTGACCATATAAACATAGACGAAGAAATTTACTAGAAGGCGTGAATCACTCACTTCTCTGAAAATATATGCCTGTTTGTGGGAGTAAAAGGGAACCACAACACATGTTGACCAGAGGCTATTATCCGTGTCAGGAATAAGCCTTAATCCTCTGACTGGCTATAGAAAGCATATTGACTAGCGCGACATTAACATTATTAGCTATATGGTGCAAGGAAGCCTGAGGCTTATGCTGCACCAGCCAAAAAACATTTCTGTGTTACCCTGAGAGAGAGAGAGAGAGAGAGAGAGAGAGAGAGAGTTCTTGATTAGACTGGAGTTCGAGCCGATCACCACCAAATACGGAGGATGCGGAAAGGTCAGGGAATGACCACCGCATATTCACGGAGCAATATGGCCTTAGTTGCTAATGCTCTTAAAAACCAAAAAAAAAAAAAAGAATGTCTGTCTGTCTGGTCTGTCTGTCTGTCTGTCTGGTCTGGTCTGTCTGTCTGTCTGTCTGGTCTGGTCTGTCTGTCTGTCTGTCTGTCTGTCTGTCTGTTGTAGAAGGGAATCACCAACTTGGCATAGGTTTTATGGACACCACTAACATTGTGAAACATAATCCCTTTCAGCCTTAATTCACGCTTTCTAATTACCTAAATTGCGTAAAGGCCGGAAGTGAGAACAATACGTACAAAGTTCTCTCTCGTAATCTGTCGTTATATGAAAATTTTCTTCATTCAATGGAAACTATTTTAAATGTAATTACCAAAAGGAATTTTAAAAAAAATTCGCTATAAAGAAGTTGGTTAAACAGAGGTCTGACTAATTAAATCAAAAATGAAGCAATTTTAAAATACATAACTGGTTGATTGCACCATTAAAATACTGGGGATGGGATCCCACTCGCACCACTGTAGTTTCAGCTCTGGATACTCAGTAATTGCATTCAGGATTTCATTCGTAAAATAAATGATCATCTCAACAATGGGCTTGTAAATTTAAAAAAAATAATAACAATGGGCTCTTGCGTGCCCATGTGAGCCCGCTATAGGTCACCACTGGTTACCATACTTTCCAGATCTGAATCCTTGATTATTTTCTGTCAAAATTCCTAAAGGACAATATCTACAGGAATAATTCAAAATGATAGCTGCTGTGGAGGGTATTTTTTTTTTTTTTTTTTGGTCCTTGCTTTTTCCCATTATATATGGGGTCAGGGTTTTTTTTTTATTGTTTTGGCATGCAATTTTTATGGCCGGATGCCCTTCCTGACGCCAACCCTCACCCTTTATCCAGGCTTGGGGATATGCGGTGGTCATTCCCTGACCTTCCGCATCCTCCGTATTTGGTAGTTACGGGCTTGAACCCCGGTCTAATCTAATCAAGAAGTGTGTGCTATGCATTACTGCTCCTTGCTACGGAGGCGCTCCTGTTGTGGAGGATATACCTCTTAATAAATATTGGCTGCAGTTGATAAACTTCAGTCAACATTTGTGGGGGATCACATTATGTAATATTTATTTTCTTGAATAATAAACTCCTATTTCTTATATGCTTGGTGACACAAAACTCAGTATATAAAAGTGTAGTACAGAATAGTCATTCAAAACAGTTGTCTTTTTGTGATGACTCTGTATAAGTCAAGTTATGATACAGATAAGAGTTGTGAGAAATGGGAGGGAGGGAATAAAAAATATAATTATTCATTAGTTTTTTTATATTCAGAACATGAATTTAAAATCATGCTCACATTATAATTGCCATTATATGAATATTAGTAACAATATAAATAATATTAGTATTGAATATTAAAATTTAATATTCGATAAAAATATTAAATAGCAATATAACAATACATTAAATTAGTTCTCTTTGATTTCTTAAGATTGGTTACATGAAGAGAAACTTTTCTTTAAAATTTATTTTTTGCCATGTGAAATACACTACTTATTTTGCTAAACTTACTTCTGACACTAATTATCATGTGAATGGTTTTCAGCACAAAATATATATGAATTTTAAAATGGTGTATAATAAACATCCTTCATTTTTTTTATATCTGTCCTATGAATGAAAGATGTAAAAAAGTAAGTATTCATGGCACATTGCAGCATCCCATGAAGTGAGAAAGTTAGGGAGCTGGATATTAAATTTTTTTTTTTGGTATGGAAGAATTTAAAAGCTTTAAAATGACTGATTACTTATTAATTTTTGTTTTTATAATTATGGCAGAATATCTTATACAGTGTGGCATGATATATTAAATCCCATCCTTTTGTATACCAAAATATATGTAACTTAAAAGTATTGAAATTATCTTTTTAATAGAATATTTACTTCTGCTTCTCATTCAACTGTGATATCTTTTATTTTCAGAAAAGGATTGGGAAGACATTAAAAAAATGCCTGAGCATACAACTCTCCAGAAGGATTTTAAGCGCTCAAAGTTTGTATTTGTGAAATGTGTTTTTATATTCTGAATATAATTTTCTAGTTATAAATCTGTCTATTACTATGTGTTATTTTCTTTTAGTTTATAGTTTACGACTATTTATGGAATTTTTCTTTGACTAAGCTATTTCATTTATGCTTTAACATATTTGCTGTGTTGACATGTATAAGTGTTCAGTGGTACCCCAAGTGCTATGCTGTAATGTTTATATGTGTCTACATGTACAAGCATTCAATGGTACCCAAAATGCTGTGCTGTAATTCATATAGGTGGTCATTCTTAAGCAGTTAATATATGAGTGGTGTAAAAGTAAAGGCTTGTTTAATGAACTGCTTGATTTTGTCAGCACACTGATTGAACTCTGGGCTATTAGCAACAATGATTTGTTTGTTTTTAGCTTATTACAGATTTTTATTTTATTTATATACAGATAACCCTTGTATAACAGAGTAGTTTGGTTCCTACAAAATCTTGTGTAATGTGAAACCGTGTTATACGGGACTAAGAACAAGTACAAAAAGGGGGGAGGGTTAGTCTTACGTTCCAGAAGCTAACAAAAATACACCTTTTTTTTTTTTTTTTTTTTGTAAAATAATAATAAGAGTTTACCTCAATATAGTACGTAGAACACTTCCGTATGATACTCTCCAGAAATTAAAACGAAAAAATCGAAAAACCTACATAAAAAATAATTAAAATCAATTTAACGCAATTAAAAATCAATTTAATGCAATTAAAAATATTAAAAAGAATCTAACAAAAATATTCAAAACGATTTTCCTTCCTGAAGCTGACAACACTTTTCGACCGTATGTCATGATCACAGGAATGAATTTTCGTATGAATGAAGTTCCATTTGGTATTTTGGTAAAATACCAAATGGCTTAAGAAACTTTCCAAAGATTATTTTGTTTTCTTTATATATTGCACACTTATATACTTAAAAATATATAAGTGTGCAATAACTCTTTGAATATGTTCTGAAATCCTTACTAAAATTATAAATGTAAATAGAACATATGGAACAAACTGGATTTAGCTGCTATTGCCTCATCTTGTCAGGGAAAAACCTCACCTGACAAAATACAGAAGAAAAAAAAAAAAAAAACCTGACAAATACAAAATCTTTATTTTATAAACATTAGGTGGCTTCTTAAAACTTCTTGCATACACTTGAGAACATTTAGTTGTACTTTCTTTTTGCAGCAGTGTGGATGATGTGATGATGAGATGCAGTGTGTGGGAGCCCACGAATTCCGAATGCCAATACACAAAAGATAATAGACAGCTGTCTATTATCTTTTGTGTATGCTGTTAAAATATCCTTAAGGTTTGGTTCATTGATCAGCTTATCACATTGGCAGTTCTTGTGTTTCTTCACCCTTTGACCTTATATGAAATAGGATCAAAAAGTTTTAGGGATAGCCTTTTTTTGACACCATATACAAAAAAACTTTTTTTAAAATTTTATAAACCAGAATAATGTCTAGAATTTTTACGGTCGATCACTAATTGGTTTCACATGTTTTTTTTTAGAATATTTGCTTTTTGACAAAGATTTACTATAAAATTTTGCTTTGGTTGAAGAAGTGAGCCTCAGAGAGTAGAAATGATTGTTGAAGCATATGGTGAAAAGTTTTATCAAAAGGTATGATATTTGAATGTTAAAGCGCTTCAAAGATGGGTACAGTATTATTTGAGGATGGTGAGATGCAGTGTGTGGGAGCCCATGAATGCCAACAAATGATGAACATACTGTATCTCCTACATTAGATGCATTATTTGGCACCAGTCATCAATGAGGACAGCCTCTCAAGTTGGAATATTATGTGCCAGTTGCCAGGCCATCATATGTGATATTTTAAACATGAAAAGCTTGTGCAAATTCTTTATTCCAAAATTTTTAACAAAATCAGATGTAAACAAGAATTGAACTTTTAAAAGAACTGGTTGAAATTTATGATAGAGATCTAGTATTTCTACAAACAGTTGTAACAGGGAATGAAACATGGTGTCATTTTTATAATCTCTGGACAGGTCTGTCCTCTTAATGGAATTCTCCCATGTCTTCTGGGGAGGAAACAATTCAGATTAATAGATCTAAAGGTTACACTAGAATTATTTTTTGACTATAAAGGCATAATTCATTCATTATGCATTTATATCAGGAGGTCATATTGTTAATAAGACCATGCTTAGAGATCATTAAGCACTTCAGAGATTCATTCAGAAGGAATAGATCTGATCTGTGGGCAAATAAAAATTGGAAGTTACTTTGTGACTGCTTTCCTGCTTGTCGTGATGCAGTAATTTCTGAATACCTTTCCAAAGTATGACAATATCCTGCTTATTTATCTGACCATGGCTGTATAATTTTATTTTTCTCCCAAACAAAAAATACTCATTAAATAGGGACAATTTTCTGGTGAAGCTAACATGATGGCACCTGTTACAAATACAATTAAGGAACTTTCAGAAAGGGCCTCAAAGATTTTTTTCGGTTATATGAATGATGAAAAATGTATAATTATCTATAAATATTTGTTTAAATAAAAATTTAATCCTGGAACTTTTCAACCCTGCTTTTTTATGTATGTAATAATAAATTTCCAAAGAAATTTTTTAATTAAAAAAACTCATTTATGAAACAAGCATCGTTATATAAACAAATTCCTAAACCATGGCACTTGTTCTCTCTCTCTCTCTCTCTCTCTCTCTCTCTCTCTCTCTCTCTCTCTCTCTCTCTCTCTCTCTCTCTCTCACACTCACACTCACATTTAAGTTGTGTTGGATATATAATGTCGGACAAAATTTTTTGTTTTCTGTGGTCAAATAGATGCATTGTAAATTTCTTGAGCAAGTATGCCTTAATGATTTTTAATCAGCTTCCAAAGATAGTTTTGGTCTATTTCAAAGATTAATTGGTTGAATTTGGTGCAGAAATGGATAAATAATTTTTATATATATATTTATATATAATAGCCATTTAATTGTTCAGAAAATATTCTCTTCAACTTTCTTCTTATATAGTGTGTGCCATATGGGAAGAAGTATTGGTGTAGTGACCTTGTTGACTAAAACTGAGTATCTTACTGCACTCTGTTTGTTCAGGAATATTTCATTCAGAAAATTCCAAATGATAAATTCTAAATTTATCATTTGGAGGACAAGATGAGTCAATTAACTGGCCAAGTTAAAAAAAAATTTCAAGAATGGTAAAAGAGAAATATTAGCATTAGCATTAGTAGAGCCATATTCCCAGCATCAGCCAATAAAAAAAAAAAAAAAAAAAAAAAAAAACCTTCCTATTTCACCCATCCATTTGCTCCAAATGTTTGTCTAGTGCTACCTTGAATTTATTTAAGCTGTCAGTTGACAGCTTAAATAAACAAATGGAAGTTTGTTCCAGTAATCAACCACCTGCTGGCTAAAGGCAAATTTCTGCACATCTATTCTACAACTGTCTTTCTGCGATTTGAATTTATGTCCCCTTAGGCGATTAATTTGGACAAGAGGAAGAATTCCATCAGCATTGAGCTTGCTCAAACCATTCAAGGCCTTGTACACCTCAATCAGATCACCTTGCAGTTGCCTAGTCTCCAGAAGCTGCATTTTGCAGAACTTAAGCCTTTCTTCGTAAGACCACCCCTTTGTTCCCCTCACCAGTCTTGTTGCCCTTCTCTGTACTTGTTCTAGCAACTCTACATCCTTCCTAAAATGAGGCTTCCAGACCTTTATGCAGTACTCAAGGTATGGCCTGACAATTGCCTTATACGAAGGGATAATCACCTCCTTATTTATGCTAGAAAAATTCCTGTATATCATTGACAAGACACCATAAGCTATTCTTGCAGACCGCCTTCACTCCTCAGACTTGAGGGTCTCTTTTACCAGAAAACTTCATATCTGACTGCATAATTACTCCCAGCTCTTTTTCATTCTGTACCATATGCATAATATTCAGATACAGTTTAGTTTTTCATATAATAGGTTCTGATTTTAATATCTGATTTTATCTTGAATTCAGTTTTCTTTGTTATGGATTCTTGTTGGACCTGGGAGAAGTATTTTGAACTGCTGCATTAGTTTTCTCATTAGATAATTTTTTATTGAATTAAGCAATTGCAAATTGATATGATTGTTGTATGTGTGTGAAAAGGAGAACTTAAACTGTGTGAAATTCATAATGCTGAATCTACAGTATGTTGTATAGTTAGGTGGCTACTGCTGTTATCATCTAATTAAAAAAAAAAAAATCCTAATTAACAAACCAACCAAATCAATTAAATGAAACAGTAGAAACCTATTTTCACTATGGGTGGAAGCCCCTCAGCCCTTTGTGAGGTTGGCAAGATAATGCTGTCTATATTACAGAACAGGACTATACAGATCCATCTCCAAAGACAAAAGAAAACTCCCAAATAACAAATTAACTAAAGTCAAAAAATAATAAAGAAATAACTGAAAGAATAGGAGTATCATAGGTGTGATTTCTTCAGAGGAGTACCCACACTTACATGGTTAAATATACCACGTGCGTTCTCAGTTTCTATTTTTTTGTTTAAAGGTATTTGACATGAAATATGTTAAGGGCTTTAGCCTCAGGCTGCGAGAGATTTATACAACACACAAGTTAGTGCAAATGCATCATATTAGTACGCAGCTAAACTCTGAATTAGCAAAAATATGCAAAGGCAGCATTGTTTAAATTATATCTCATATTGTGAATACCTTCACGAGTTGCCATGATATTGCACTACTTCGAATAAGTAATGCTTCACATGCGGATTGGTGGTATCCACTGAGAATAAGTTGTTATTTGGTTTTTAGGAGCATTAGCAACTAAGGCCATATTGCTCCGGGGATATGCAGTGGTCATTCCCTGACCTTTCCACTTCCTCCGTATTTGGTGGTCACGGGCTCGAACTCCGGTCTAATCAAGAAGCGTGTGCCCTGCACTGCCGCTCTTGCCCACTTGGCTACGGAGGTGCCTCTGAGAATAAGTAACACCAGTCTTCTCCTTTGGTGAAGTGTTACTTATTCGAAGTAGTGCAATATCATAGCAACTCGTGAAGGTATTCACAATATGAGATATAACTTAAACGATGCTGCTTTTGCATATTTTTGCTAATTCAGAGTTTAGCTGCGTACTAAGATATTTGACATTCAAGATCCATTATTAATCTTTTCCGTTATCCCTCTTTTATTACTTGTTTTAAGTTAATAGCTGCCATTTAATTAACCCATATTAACTGATATCATTCAGTTTATTTTATTTATTTAATTATGTTTGATTATTTTCTTAAGTAGTTTGAATTAATGATTTTATTTTGCATATTTGCATTTGTTTCGGTTTTGTCAATTTGCCATTGGTCAACTCATTTACATTTCGTGTGTGGTTTTTTAAGTTGTCCTGAAGAGGGTTGGCCATATTTGAGTTTGTTTTTTTTGCAGATTAGTTATTTTTCTCAGTTTGTTTTTTATAGATCACAAAGGGGCACCAGTGAATATTCGGCTGCTTTTCAGCAGTTCACTATGGAAATATGACATTTTGGATATTGATAGGTGTGGCTTCTCCCTGAAGAAATCATGTCTGAAATACTCTGTTCTTCAAATTCTTTCTTATTATATTTTGGATTCAGTTAATTTTTTATTTGAGTGTATACATCAAGGCGCTTTTGTCTTTGGGGATGGATTTGTTTACTCTTTTAGTGTGACTTAGGCAGCAGAATTTTGCCAACCTTGTAAAGGGCTGTAGGTCTCTTCCCATGGTGGAAAATAGGTTTCTGTTTAGCATTAGCATTAGCATTAGTAGAGGCATTTGATGCAAGAAAGCAAGCTTATGCAGCATCAGCCAAAAAAAAAAAAAAAAAACCCACTTCCACTTCACCCCTCTGTTCGTTCAAAATACCTGTCCAGCTGAGCCTTAAACTTATTTAGGCTATCAACCTCCACCACAAGGGATGGCAGTCTGTTCCACCAACCAACCACCCGCTGGCTAAAGGCAAATTTCCGCACGTCTATCCTACATCTGTCTTTCCTCAATTTGAATTTATGCCCTCTCAGGTGATTTTTCTGAGCTAGAGGAAGAATCCCATCAGCATTGAGCATGCTTAAACCATTCAAGGCTTTATACACCTCTATCAGATCACCTCGCTGGTGCCTAGTCTCCAGACACTGTAATTTGCAAAACTTAAGCCTTTCTTCGTAAGAGCACCCCTTTGTTCCATTCACTAATCTTGTTGCCCTTCTCTGTACTCGTTCCAGCAGCTCTACGTCCTTCTTGAAATGAGGCCTCCAGACCTGTATACAGTACTCTAGGTGTGGCCTGACCATTGCCTTATACAAGGGAATAATCACCTCCTTATCCCTGCTGGAAAAATTCCTGTATATCATTGACAATACTCCATGAGCTACTCTTGCAGCCCGTCTGCACTGCTCAGAGAACTTCATATCTGCCTGCACAATCACCCCCAAGTCCCTTTCATTCTCTACCACTGTCAGTGTAGTACCACAGAGTTGATACGTTGCTCTGGGGTTGCTGTTTCCCATGTGTAGTACTTTACATTTGTCAATGTTAAACTTCATTTGCCACCTCTCAGCCCATCTGCTCAACCTTTCCAGATCCTGTTGCAGCAGCATAGTGTCAGTAGTGTCCTTGACAACCCTGCCAACCTTTGTATCATCTGCAAACTTGGACATTAAGCTTGATATACCATCATCAATATCATTTATAAATACAGAAAACAATAATGGACCCAACACTGAGCCCTGAGGGACTCCACTAATAACATTAGTCCACGATGAGCAGTGTCCATTGATTACCACTCTCTGTCTTCTCCCCCTCAACCACCCCTTTATCCATAGCAGCAATTTGCCTCCAATGTCACACTGCTCCAATTTGTGTAGCAGTCTTCCATGTGCAACAGTATCAAAAGCCTTTCTAAGATCCAAGTATATAATATCAAAGTTATTCCCTGCATCCAGTTCTTTTGTGACTGCATCATAGTATCCAATCAAGTTGGTCAGGCAAGACTTCCCCTTAACAAAACCATGCTGTGTCTGAGCTATAACTGAAGTCTTGTCTAAATGATCCTGCAGTGCTTCTTTAACCAGTGCCTCCATTAATTTTCCTGGAACAGAAGTTAAGCTCACAGGTCTATAATTACTTGTGTCAGCCTTTGATCCTCCTTTGTGAATTGGGGTCACATTTGCACATTTCCAGTCTATGGGTACCTCCCCTGAGTCCAAGGAAGCTCTCATAATTATGGCTAAGGGTTTGCTTACTTCCTTTGCTGCCTCCTTTAATATAACTGGATAGATCCCATCCACCCCGGGTGCCTTTCTTGTGTTTATCTTCAACAGTTTCTCCTCCACTTTACTCCCAGTTATTTCAAGATTTTGTAGCTTACTGCTAGAGTTGAATACACCTCTGGCATTCCCCTTGCTGAATAACTCCTCATGTGTGAATGTCGATGCAAAATATTCATTTAGTTTGTTAGCTACCTGAGCAGGATCATCAACAGTTGACCCATCAATATCAAGTGGACCAATCTGATTCATCCCCTTCCTTCTAGAGTTTACATAAGTAAAGAACTCTTTGCTGTTTTTCTTTGCATCCCTTGCCAAGGATTTCTCGTAATCTGCCTTCGCCTGCCTAACCTCCTTTGTAACTTGGTTGCATATCAACTTGTATCTATCATAGGCTTCTGTGTCATGTGTTAATTTGTAAGTATCCCATGCATTTTTCTTCTCTGCCATATGTCTCATTAGTTCATCTGACATCCATTTTGGCCTAAACCTTGAACAATATTTCTTAGTTGGTATGTAAAGCCTAGTAGCTTCCAAGATAAGTTCTTTGAATGCTTCCCATTTTGAATTGGCTGTTGGTAACATCATCAGTTGGTCCCACTGTATAGAATTTAAATACTGTCTCAGTCCATCGTAGTCGCCTTTACGGAAGCAATAACCCTTCCCTTTACCCCTAATGGTAGTTACCTCTTTCAGTAAATCCCACTTCAGCACACTGTGATCACTGCCACCTAGTGGTTCATTTATCTGCAGATTCTTAATGCATGAAGAATCACTGCTGATAATCAAATCAAGAGTATTACTCCCTCTAGTTGCCTCCCGAACATGCTGATGTAGAAAACAATCATCCAATAAATCCACAAAAGCCCTGCTAGTGTGTGAGTAACCAGCCCCCAAATTCCAGTCAATATCTGGGAAATTAAAATCTCCCATTATAAGACTCTCTGATTTACTGGCCCACTCTATTTCCCTGTACAGTTCCTTATTATACTCATCAGAGTCATTAGGCCTATAGCACACTCCTACTCTCAATTTTGATCTCCCAATGCTTATGTCACACCAAACTGACTCAACACTGCACTGTCCAGTGATGTCGACTGGCTTCACTTCCTTGGTTTTTATGTGTTTCTTAACTAATAGCATAACCCCCTCCCCCCTTCCTATCCTGTCTATCCTTTCTGTAGACGTTGTACTCCCCAAATTGCAGTTCTGCATCCCTTATATCTGTGTGACACCACGTCTCTGATATCCCAACAATATCTGCCTTTGATGTTTTGAGCAATACCTCAAATTCATCAAATTTATTTACTAAACTCCTAGCATTGGTGTACACGCAAGTATACCTGCACCTTAACAGATATTTATTTAAAGTATACCCAGTAAAATAAAATAAAATAAAATAAAATAAAATATTTGGGCATCGCGTGACACAGAGACAACCCCCAAGGCAGAATGCGCTGGTCCCGAAGGAACTAGTAGTTATTGGTGACTCTATTGTCAGGGAAACGGGGAACATGCTTTGTAAAAAAGATAGGTGGAACAGGACCAGGGTATGTCTGCCAGGGGCAAAGGTTGATGACGTTGTAGAGCGAATATCGGGAAATATTTTATTTTATTTTATTTTACTGGGTATACTTTAAATAAATATCTGTTAAACTATGGACCCCAGTACTCCAGGCCCATTTGTCACTATACCTGCACCTGTTTCTATTCTTAGCTACCCTAACACAACCCATATGTTTACTTGTACCGCAATGGCTCCCAGCAGTCTCTGAAATACCATGCATCTTGTTTTTCAGGCTTCTGCTCATTCTAATAGAAGCAGTGCAAGAATCTCTTTCACCTCTGCCAGTGGCTACTGTCAATCTATTGGTCTTTGTCTCCCCCCAAGCTAGCAGTTTTCCGACCCACCTAACACTGCCTCGATAGCATCAGCAAATATTCTTGCACCCTTTCTATTTAAGTGTATCCCATCCCTGTAGAAGCAATCTCTCCTGTTAACAAGTACAGTCCAGGCTGAAAAAAATTCTACCCCTTGAGCCTTGCACAATCTTTCCAGGGCCGAATTGATTGACAAGGCTCTCATCATATACTCCCTCCTATCGTGTCTGGGCAGAATTGCAGACACTTTCAAATTCAACCCTAATTCTCGGCTTTTGTTCAACAGTGACCTGTACTTGTTAAGTAATTCTGCCGGTCTCCTACTCTTAATATTATTAGTGCCAACGTGTACAACTATATCACCTTTTGTGCTCTTAAAAGATGATATTCGCTCTACAACATCATCAACCTTTGCCCCTGGCAGACATACCCTGGTCCTGTTCCACCTATCTTTTTTACAAAGCATGTTCCCCGTTTCCCTGACAATAGAGTCACCAATAACTACTAGTTCCTTCGGGACCAGCGCATTCTGCCTTGGGGGTTGTCTCTGTGTCACGCGATGCCCAAGTGCAAGCTCTGGCGTTGATGTGGGCAGCTGAGAGCTTGATGGGCCCCTCAATTTAGTTCCTTCAAGGGCATCCACCCTGTCCTTCAAGCTCTCATATAGGCCCACAAGAACGCCGAGTTGTTGCCTGATATCGATACACTCCTTGCATCGCGCACACACAAAAACATCCCCCTTGGCAGTATCATGTCCCGTACCCGATTGCTCTGCAAACATCAAGCAAACAGTGCATTTTATAAGGCTGTGAGTCAGAGGACAACTGCCCTCCTCAGTTCTGCTCTGAGCCACAGCGCTTCCATTAGCTTGAGCCTTTTGCTTTGCTGCTCTGGTCTGAGTCATGATTCTATTAATTTATTAATTAATTATAATTAATTATGTTATGTTATTAATTATGTTAAATATAATTAATTATATTACGTTTGTAATCTAAGTCGTTATATGTATTTATTTAAACGTACAATTTAACTGCTAACGAAGTTCAACTAACGCTATCTAGTACGGCATACAACTATCGTATCACAATGGCGGGAAAATTACGAACGTAGCGGAGTTGAAACACGTGGAAACCTTTACCGATACTTTTATGCAATTACAAGGCCGAGTAAGGAATAAATACACCAAGTTAATCAGAAAATCACAAAATAATGTTATACTACTAAATTTAAATCAAAAGTTTTAGAAAAACAATAATTTTAATTTAATTAATTTGGTTGGTTGGTTTGTTAATTTTTAATTTTATTTTTTAAGCAGCAGAATTTCTAATATAATGTATTTTATTAGTTTCACATGGTTTAAGAGTGATTAATTAAAAAAAAAATAATAATAAATAAATAAAAATCATAAAACTGCAGTATGGTCCTGGCTCTTATGTTTAAAATTATATATCTATAATTTCAAAAGTTAGGCCAAAAATTTATATTGATTAATATTTATTTTCAGTTATGCCAGTTGTTCTCTTGTAAAATATATGGAAAAACACAAAGTTAAACCAGATAGCAAAGCTTTTTTATTAGTGAGTATCTAGAATTTTTTTGTTACATCCTTTATAAAGTAACTAGATGGTCACTGCTATTGAAACTTTGGAGATAATATTTGTGAGATGTAATGTAATGTAATCATTGCCATTTTATTTGTTATAAATTTTTTTTTCTGGGAAAACCAGCATGTGGATTTAAAAATAGTTATTGAAAATCCTGCTTTATTACTAGAAAACTAACTCATTAGTTTCATTATAGCTATTAAAAGCCTTAGTCTTAGTGGCTCTTATACCAATAAGCAACCATAAAAGCAACTAGAACTCTGGCTTTCATCATGATAATGCAAGTAGCTAGTCACAATTTAATTATATTTAGCCAAATTTTAGGTGAATACTATACATGTTGTGTGGAAGGGAGACGATATGTGTAGATTAGATTACAACTAAGTCCGCTGTTATACCACATGAATGTATTTTAGAATGTATTTATTGAAGTACATTCTAAAATACATTTGAAGTACATTCTAAAATACAGTTTACGCAGAGGCTCGTTATACCCTCATGGGACCCAAGGCAAAATGGAATTTGGGGGGGGGGGGCATATAAAGAAAAAACTAATAAAGAACATTTTAAATTTCATTTTATTGTGACAACAAAACAAATTTTATGGCATAAGAAAAATATCTAATCCAGAAGAATAATTCAGAAATAATACATACACTTAAACTAATAAGTATTTTTATACTACTTTATATGGGTATTTTGGGCTGAGAAATTGTATATCAATTCATTATAATCAACCCTGTTTGTGATATCATTCTCAATACAAATTATTACCAAATTACATAATTTTTCTTGTCCAAGTGAATTTCTAATATAATTCTTAACTCTTTTAAGCACAGTGAATGATTGCTTTTCCTTATGTCCACATTAGGAAAAGTTGATATTAGTCCTCCTCGAATTGCTTCGTACATTAAAGAAGGAGAATATAAATTTTCATTTTTTGCAAAATGTATAAAATGCGTTAATTCTTTAAAAACATTAGCGTCAATGTCATTTGAATAACTATTTATTAAATTACAGTGGTGGAAAAAAAAACTGCATCACTTGTAATTTTTGCAAATAATGTGTTTTGCACTGCATTGTGGGTTGCAGAAATGTTCGAAATGCATTTGTTAGATGGGATATATATATATATATCTCTCTCTGTGAATGAAATCTAATAAAAGACTCCACCTGATATTCCTAATTGCCATAAATATCTTCCCAAAAGGTAAAATGCGTAATTAATGGAAATATGAGAAATCATGCAAATGGCAATCATGACAACCAAACATACATTTTATTGTATTTACGTACAAAGAAATGACAAGTTAACGTAATACAGGCATACCTCGCTTAACGTAACCTCTGATAACGAAGCTTCGATATAACGAAGTCGGCAATTTCAAGCTCCATTTAACATAAAAAAAAAAAATATTCCAGTTTAATCACCTGAAATCTAAACAAACTGAAGAAATTATGGAAACCTTTGGGGCTTCTCGTGGTTGGTTCGAGAAATTTAAAAAACGGGCCAGGATTCATAGTGTAAAATTAACAGGAGAAGCTGCAAATAAGTTTCCAAAAAAACTAAAGGAAACAATTGAACGTGAAAATTTTCCAAATTTGGTGTTCAGTGTTGATGAAAGCAGTTTGTTCTGGAAACGGTTACCAACAAAAAGCTTCATTTCTATTGAAGAAAAATCAGCTGCTGGGTTCAAAGCAGCCAGAGACCGTTTAACCTTACTCTTTGGATCAAATGCCTCTGGCGATTATAAATTAAAATTGTTATTAGTTTACCATTCAGAAAATCCAAGGGCATTAAAAGGTAACATAAAAATGAATTTACCTGTAATATGGAAAGCAAATAGAAAAGCGTGGGTTACCAAGGAGTTATTTACTGATTGGTTTGTTAACCACTTTTGTCCTGAAGTAAAACGGTATTGTCAAAAAAACAACTTTGAAGAAAAAGCTCTTTTTTTTGTTGCTCCGGGACATCCTACTGATCTTAACACGTTGGACACATGCATTCCTGTCAAAGTTGTGTTTCTTCCAGCAAACACAACTTCCCTGATTCAACCATTGGATCAGGGAGTAATAGCATCATTTAAAGCTTATTATCTGCGTTGAACATTAAGCAATTTAACTGAACTAGAGGATAAAGAGGAAATGACAGTTAAAACTTTTTGGAAAAACTACACCATTAAAAACGCAATTGAAAACATTGATAGTTCTTGGAAGAAGTCACTAAGAAATGCTTAAATCGAGTTTGGCGCAAAATATGGCCAGAAGTTGTACTAGAAGAAGAAAATAACATCATCCAAGAAATTAGAAATGAAGTTATCCAGATGGCTCAATCAATAGGTTTCGAAAATGTCGATGAAGAGGATGTTAGAAATTTATTGAATGCAGAAGATGATGGTTTTTCAGTGGAAGATTTAGAAAACCTTGTTAGCAACGAAGACAAAGATAATGATGACGAAGTTAAAGAAGTTCCTGCCGAAAAAGTGTTAACAACCAAAGATTTAAAAAGGTGCTTAAATGACATGCTTAAATGAAAACGTTTTAAATTTTTTTAGTGAAAATGATCCTGATTTAGGAAGAAGTTTTATTGTTAAGCGATCAGTGTTAAATGCAATAACTCCGTATAGGCAATTGTTAAATGAAAGAGAAAAAGATCATAAACAATCAACTTTAGACTCGTATTTTAAAATGTGGTTTCACTTTGTATGTAAGTTGACTGTTTATTTAATAAAACTTTTCTTTGTTCGAAAAAAAAGCTTTTCATTTTCTTTACGTAGGAACGTATCCCTATTCTGGCCATAGTATTTTTACCTCTGAAAACGAAGTTTCGCTTAACGAAGTAATTTCGTGGAACGCATCCTATTCGTTATTCGAGGTATGCCTGTAGTATTATGTACAGTAAATTAGCAAAATAAGTCCTCAATATTTTGTTCCTCCTCGAGCTGCAGTTACAGCCTTGCAACGATCTGGCATAGAGTTAATCAACTTTCTGGATATACAGTTGCCCAATTTCATGGTACCACACCATTACAATGCTCTCAGCAGCTGAATCTTACTTGTTGGCTTCTTTTGAGCAATTTTAGACAACATTATGTACCAGCAATTTTCAATAGGGTTCAAATGTGGGCCAGTCCAACACTGTAATGCCAGCATTTCTGAAGTATGACTGCACCTTAAGGGAGAAAAACGAGGGAAATATTGACATAAGTATGTTTTAAGCCTTGTAAGACAAGAAGACAAACTCATCATTAAATCTAAATAGCATAAAACTTACCTGTTGAAAAATGCAGTTTTGGACTTCTGTGTGGTGATCCCTAATAACGGGTTTCAGGCACTCCTCCAAGATAGCATTCACCGTTCCGTTAATAAACTAATTCGCCCCACCCCTTTGCTTGTTATTCATCTCCAGACCATCTGACCGGCGGGGGACTTTACAGTCGGTGTTATGCAGTCAGGTTGGTATACCTCTGATTTTCGTCTTCTCGCATCCGAGCCATGCAGGTTGAATTTTGTCTGTGCGTGTAGCACAGTGGTATCATCACCGTTCCCTCACATTGGGTGGAAAAGCCCCAGGTTTGAATCCCCTTGATGATGCGAGGAACTTTAGTTGGCTTTTTTCACTTCGTGGCTGAGTTAGTCGTCCTCAGGCGTAGATAGAAGGTTTTTTTGTCCAGCAAACAGACAAATTGACCAGAGCACACGCAATTTACAGACAAAATAAATATATGGGTAGATGTAATCATTTACGGGGGACCCTAATATCATCATTTGGTTGTTTTTTTTTTTTGTTTTTTTTTTGCAGGTTGAATTTCGATTTGTCAGAAAAGATGACAGTGTCTCATTGCTCTTTTGTCCATGAAAGATGCGTTTTAGCCCAAGCAAGTCGCTTCTTCCTCATTTGTTGGGTCAACAGAGGCTTCTTCTTGGGCCAATAGGCATGCAGACCACATTCCAAAAGTCGTCTTTGGATAGTTGGTGCACTTGTTTCAACACCATCTCAAAGTTCAGTTTTAGATCAGGAGCACTAGCATGGCGATTATGAAGTTTTAAATATCGATCTTGGGAAGGCGTAGTCACTCTCTTACGGCCTGATTCTGGTCTTCTCTTCACATCACCAGTTTCACACTTTAATTTCAGCACCCCAGGATACTGTTGACTCATGGCAGCCTATTTTATCAGTGATAGCACACGTAGTAAGCCCTTCCTGGGACAGAGCAACAGCTACACTTTTTTTTTTCTTAGTGTCAACTGAACATATGGAGCCATGCTTACACTGCTGCAAAACAGGATACTAATGAGTGTGTATACCCTTCCAATGCTGTATTTACAGAAACGGCTGATGCAATACCTTGCAATTACTGTCTGATGCAACAGAAGCGTTAACCTTTGCTTTGCGAAGAACAAAATGATGGTAATCAAACAATATCTTATATGTTACACTACAAATGTTTTTTTTAGGTGATGCAGTTTTTTTTGTCTGCCACTGTATATAATGACAATGATTTTAAAAATTTGAATCTTTATTTTGAAGATTTTCAAAATTCGTTTGCAAAAATATTTTTCTCTTCCACTTTCAATTATTATCATAGCCTGTGAGAAGCTTTAGCTGCATTTCACTGCTAGTTTCAGATAAGTGGTCACCTGCATTCTACGTGGGAGCATCCTTAAGCATAAGGTTGTCAGGAGTGCTGGTTCCATACAAGGCAGTCTTTACTTTTTCAATTAACTCAACTATTTAAGGAAGAACTAAATAAAAAATTTCATCAAAATTGGTAAAACCATTTTTGAAGAAAACGCAGTTTTCAAATTAATCCTCAGGTTCATCGAGTTTCAGGTAGAAAGTCAGTTTCCGATAAAAAATCATTTTAAAATATTAGTAAAAAACAGCAATGAGTTTTTCAAACAGTGATTTTGGGGCCCCCCCTGTGATCGGGGGCCCCTAGGCAGATATCTTTTTTGCCTATTGGTTAACATGCCCTTGAGTTTAGCTTAAAATATTGACAGTTTCATGTACAGCTGAACCCTACCATTAGTGTTGATTGATGTGGTAAAGCTTCAATAAATACATTCACATGGTATAACAATGTAGTTGTCATTAATTGTTGTTATCAGTCATTAAAAAAATGGTAACTATACATGGTTACTATTTTTTTTTCCCTTTTGAGAATTAAATTATTCTGAAAATTACTGACATAATGTGTCCTGTAATGGGAAATTAATTTTGGCAGTTTTTGAAGATGTTAAACAGTAACTAATTGGGATATGAAATATTTAAATAGTTAAAAGGAAAGCACTTCCTATGTGTGAAATTTATAATTCCTTAAAATTAAATGCATTTATCTTGTTTAATTTTAGCTATTAGATTTGTAACAAGGTAATGTACACATTGTGTTATTTTTTAGGCACAGTCTTTGCTTTTTGTGCTTACATGTATTTAATTATTCTTATGTAGCATTCAAAATAGTTGTACATTACAATGGCAGTTTTTCAGTTTGGTCCTTTGGTGTGTGTGTGTGTGTGTGTGTGTGAGTGAGTGAGTGAGTGATGGTGTAATAGACAGATTACAGTTACAGGTTACAGTTACTGGAAAAAACATCCATGAAATGTATGATTTTTTTTTTAGTCTCTATTAGTAATAAATAATTTCTAAACTTTACACAGATGAAGTGCTCTCATTTCAAGTATTTAGTTAAAGGTAACCTGTGCAATTATTATGACAATTTTAAGAGAAATCACATTCGTCTTGTTTACCTCTTGTTGCTTTTTTTATTTTTGTAATTACTTTTTTTACTTTTTATAGTTATGTAATTACAAAAATAAAAAAATTATGTAGCATTCAAAAATAGATGTACAGTAAAATGAACTGTACAACATGCTTCTCTTGCTGTTCTCTTCTTCATTTTATTGTATCTTGTGTATAGCTTGTTGCCAAACAGGGAACATGGTGGGAGTATATAGGCATACCTACAACCATATCCCCACACACACATACAAGCAGCAAATGCAAAAAATACACACCAATATCCAGATAAACATATTAGAATATATTGGTACTACTCCCTCCCCTTTTTAGTTATCAACAAGGACAGTTATAATATTCATTATAAATACTGTAGGTATGGTTTTTTCCTCGAATAGTCATCTTATCTTTAATTAGTATTCATTGCCCTTTTTAATATGATTGCATTTTGCATTTTAGCTTCAAAAACTTTTACTTATGGATCCTACAAAAAGGATAACATCAGAACAAGCCATGCAAGACCCTTACTTCCAAGAAGAACCTCTTCCAACTCAAGAGTAAAGTTGCTTTTTGTATTTCTGAAATCTAAGACGTTAATTCAAAAAATCATAATAAATTTTAAAACATTTAATTTAATAACAGATTTATAGACCTTGTTTACTTGCTTTAACAATGATGGATCTACATTGTAGCTCATTATTTATTATCACTATTACTATTTATTTTTCATTAAAATTTTACTTATTATGCTTCCAAATGTTAGAATCTATTTTATTACTATTTGAACAAAGATTTTAACTAATTTGGCTAGGATGTCTTTAAGATTTTTTACATTTTGATGCATGTAATTATAGAGCAGTAATATCTTATGCAGTTTATTTCATTGTAGTTAGGACACCAAGATGTGAAAATCAGGTCAAAAGGAGTATGCGAATTAAGTCTATTCTTTTGTTATTGTTTTGCAATTCTAAATCTGAAATAATTTTGAACTCGCAACCATTTACTGGTTTGTATCTAATAAGCAAGAAGAAACTTAAATATTTGACTTGGATTTTTGTTGGTTATAAATTTGATGGAATAGACATGAAAAAATATGGTTCCAAATTCCAAGAAAGGAACTGGAAAGAAATGAATGCAGGAAAAAAAAAAATAAAATAAAATACATTAGTGAAAAGTGGTACTGTTTATGCAATAAAGAATGGTAAATTAGTGTAAAAAGCATTGTTGATTTGTCGGACTGCACCCTTTTGAAAAGAGATGAGGAATTTAGGAAGGTTTTCAGACCATCAGTTTGGGATTTGTATAACATTGATAATTCCAGTTCTGTGTGTGTGTGTGTGTGTGTGTGTGTGTGTGTGTGTGTGTGTGTGTGTGTGTGTGTGTGTGTGTGTGTGTTGCATTTGTTTGGGAGGAGGGGAGGATGTAACTACTGAGTGCAAGAAGAGAAGGCATACTCTAAGTAGGGCGAACTGGTGTCTAAAGAATTTACATTTCTGCTTTCTTTGAAAACAAAAATGTTAAAGGAAAAAAAACTTTTTATGAGAAAGAAGGTTAAGTTTTGCTAGTACAGTAGACTAGATTTTCTGGGATAGATGTTAAAAAACAAATCCCAGTTAATCCAAAAATACAGAAGTCCCCGACATATGTAGGAATATGTTCCAGGACTTCTTACTTCGTCGAGTTTTACGTAACTCAGGAACGACTAGTAACATATTGCTACTATATTATTATTGACAAATCTGAATTCAGCGTGATACTTGTTAATGTTTGACCATTTTCATACATTCTTATTAGTTTAATTTTCTGATCCAAATTGATCGCTTTCCTTTTCTTGGTAGATTTACTAGTACGACTGTCACTTATTCTCTTAGTCAGCACCATGATAACGGTCAAAATGAAATTTTCTGTAAAGAACTTCACAAGGTTAAGGCGAAAACTCACTACATATTATCACCCCGCGCGAGCTCACATTTTACTTAAAATGTGAGGTCGTGCGTGACCATAATTATGAGCACATCTTTGGTTCAGGGGAATTTCCTATGTTACAGTGTGTAACATGTTATAGCTGCCTAAGGATGAAACTATACAAGTTACAGCTTGTACAGAAGCTATTAATCAGTGACAAAACCAACAAGATAAAAAAGTTAGTATTGTGTTGGTAAATTTCTCCACGACCACAGTTTTGTGATTATGCCACCATCTACTGCAGCAAGCACTTTTTCTGATTGGTGAATAAAAACTTGAAGATATTCTCTATCTCTTGGAAGTGGTTTCAGATTTGTATTGTGCACCCTCTTTCCGCAGTAACATTTTTGTTTTGAAAAGGAGGTTTGTAGACACCCTTTACAGTCAGTATTCCTGTATATTTGATAAAAGTGCTATGTAATGCAACCATAATGAAAATGAAATTTCAAAAACAAAATGTTCTAAACAATGCCTTTATATTCATTTTTACTAAGAGTTAATTATGTGTTTATTAAAAGTTAATTAAATTAAACACATATGTACATTATGATAATCAATTTTTAAAAAAAAAACTGCATAAGCAACCAGTTTCAGTGGATTTATTTTTTCGAACTATTTGAAACTGGCTGTATGAACCTCTACAAAGTGGACACCTCCCTATAGTGGGCACTTTCTTCTGACCCAGTGGTGTCTGCTTTAGAAAGGTTACACTGTTTATGTTATTTTAATAATATCATTAAAAGTATAATACAGTATATGGCACACTATTATTCTTAGAAATCTTGTTTCGTTTTTATTCTCTTCTGCAGTGTATTTGCAGGATATCCAATTCCTTATCCAAAGAGGGAATTTCTTACAGATGAAGAACAAGAAGACAAATCTGACACAAGCAAGGTTGGTTTTTTTGAACAGTATTCTTTGTGCTTCCTAAATTTTCTATTAAGGATCATTAAAAAATTTAGTTTTTTCACTTACTGTAACAGAAAATTTTTGAAATTCTATTTTATTATCTTCTAAGTTATTTGAAAATTATGAGACCATTAATATTTTTAAATTTAGACTTCTGGACAAGTATTGGTTATATTTATTAGTGAGATTTCTTGAGAAAGACTCATATTTTTCAAGTGATCCTTTTGAGTGAAAGTGAAGGTGTACATGAAGGGTTTTAAAGGCTTTGGATGAATAGGGGATTCTTTATAAAAGAAGATTAATTTATGTGCTAGAAAAGTGTACATGCATGTTTTGTGATTTAGGTGATATTTCAGTGAAACTGAAATATCACTTAAATCACAAAACAATAATGAGTATTATTGTATTGAAACTGTAATGAGTATTTATTTATTATTTTTTTTCTGTAAATTTGTATAGCATAGTATACCGGTTATAATTTGAGGGATGGGGACATTCCAAATACAAGTATTTTATTAAGTTTTTCAAGGGCATAATGTAGAAATGTTCACAAAACTATTTAATATATCACTGTAAAGTATGTGTTGGAAAAGCAGCATTTATTACAATGTTGGGAACACAATTAATTATACAAGCTCAGTAACTATTATAAGCATGGGAAAACTGTAAATTTGATAATTGAACCTGTGTAACTTAAAAATTTATTATTAAAATTTTTTTTTTTTTTTTTTTTGTGGACTGTCTAGCCCTTCATTATTAAGTAAAGGGTTTTAAAACACTCTGATGTCTTCATTTGTGAAACAGCTGAATACACCAGAAATAAACTTTGTGATTAACGTTTGAGAAAGAAGTAAAATGTCAAATGGATAATGCTGGAATCTAATAGAATATGGTAGCATGTGGATCTGTGAAGAATGGATTCAATTAAAAAATTTTTCACCCTTCAGTCATAAGTTTATTTTTGGTATGTTCAGTTGTCATTTGTTAGTGTCTTAGACTATCCTGCTCCTGTCATCAGATGCAAGGAGGAAAAATCTGATGCTTGATTGATAGGGCAGGATAGTGTAAGCTTCGCTTTCATTATTATTTACAAGGTGCTGGCTGGCGTGCCAAAGACTATCCGTGTCTTAGACTATCCTGCTCCTGTCATCAGATGCAAGGAGGAAAAATCTGATGCTTGATTGATAGGGCAGGATAGTGTAAGCTTCGCTTTCACTATTATTTACAAGGCGCTGGCTGGCGTACCAAATTTGTAAGCACCTGCTTTTCTTATTGTGTTTATAGTGAGAAGGCTTACTTTAATTTTTAATAAGGTAACACTTGTTATCTTTGGGGCCACTGACTGCATCAGAAAATTCAGGATTACTTATACCTATTGCTAGAAAATTGAGTGAGGCAATGAACAACACATCTGGTAAACTTAACAAGTTTAATTAAAGAACAACCATATTTATACAAATATTTATTCACAATCCTTCCCTATTATGGAAGTTTCCTCTAACAACGATTAGAACAATTTCATTTAGAACACTCTTTTCTAATCCAATTTACAATCTCACTAATGGTTTCTTTACCATCTCAACCTTATTAGTCCTTATTAATCCAACAATTCCTTATGCTAAACAAACTAATAGTACTTTAGGACTCCAGAATGCCCTTCCTGTCCAAATAGTAGGATTAGAAATAATACCAAACAGTACTTACAATGAGCTATATTTTTCAATGTTTTAGGATCAGCGCCTTGACCTTCCCACACCTTCTATGACGACTTCCTCATCTAATATCCGGCTTCTAAATTCCGTTCTTCCCCTCGTTTCTAACACGATATCTCTTGGCTGCCTTGAACCTAAGTGATTGAATAACTCTTCTCCTTGGCTGGGAATTTCTCCTTTGTAGAAATTCAGCAAACAGCTTGCCGCTTCCCGACTAACTATCTCCAATAACTTCACGAACACTCTTTGTAAGACCTGACTACTTCTCAAGAACTCCTCCTCACTAATACTAATTATCGGCGCTATCATTAACTCCGTTACTAAAACTCTTCTCCCTTCTCTCTCCACTCTTGTACTGCTCTATTAACCCTCCATTATCACCACTAACCCTCACGCCTTATCACTACTACCTTATCACTCCATTAACACAACACTACCCTACTTTTAACTCTTTCCTTATATATATCATCGACTTCCCGGCATTCCCGAGCCCTTTACTGACTTCTCCCCGTTAATAAAAATGTCCATCGAAACTTGCATGATGTAGTAGCGTTCATCCCCCTAGCGGTTTTTTTTTTATATAAAGTAAGCCTTAGGCTTACAATAGTCTCAGAAATGGTGTAACATTGTTTTATAAATTTTACCTTGTGTTGTTGTTTATAACGTACTTCCTGCCATAAGTTAAAATAAATTTTAACTTACATTAGAAAAGTGCCATTATAAAACTTAAAAATAAATTTTTTGTAAATCTAATTATCTGATTGATTAGAGTTAAATTGTGGCTTTCTCATTAAAACCCAGTAAATGTGTAGATTTTTATAAAAAGCAGAGTTGAGAAGCTTAAATAAAGTAGTCATTCACTATACATATAACAATATATAGTTTGATTGGTTGCTTTGTTTGGAAATGTACAAGTATATTTTCCACACACATTTATATGTGTGGAATGAAGGGATAAAAATGTTCTTTTATGTTTAAATTATTCAATATGAATAAATATTCATATTGAATAATTTAAACATAAAAGAACATTTAGTTTGGGAGATGACATATATAGCATGTATGCTATATCCCAGTGATCATGTTATGTGCATTGATTGTCTACATTTTTTTTTTGTTTTTTGCTATTTTCACAGACCAATGCAGCCAATAATCAGGGTAATCAAGATAACAACAATCATGGTCCAAGTGCAAAGAGGGTGCGGATGGCTCCTCCACCTCCTACTACTACATCTACCTCAACTACACAGGTAGGGTAAATACGTTGCAATAAACGTAAGCTTGTTTTTATATTCATTCTTGCTTTCCATGTGTTAATTAATTGGTTTAGAACAATGAATAATACATAGAAATGAAACAGGTGTAGATCAGGGGCTGGCAAATGGTTGATCTGATTAACTGGTCAGTTGCAAAGCATATTGTGGTGAGCACCACTGCCAGAAATTTCGTTAATTACTTCTCTGATTTAGTTCTTTAACCCTTAACTGGAGAGGGATATCTCTCAAACTATGCCATTTTCTAGTTTAAGAAAATCTTGTAAATGACTATCCCCACTTGACCAGTAGGGATAGTGTTCTACGTAATCTTAATATGATGGATTGCAATCCTTATGACATAGTCAGAGTTGGGGAGGGGCACAACTGATTACAATAATGGAAATTATAGAAATATTTTGGTTTCACAGATGTCACCTCTCTTTGTGTGTCATAAGTGCGTTATTAGTTAGCATGGCTGGATGTTCAAAAAGGATTCGTATAACTTATCTGGATTTTGAGGAAACTGTCAGAAAATGATTTAATGAATGCTACAGTGGTATAAGTGATATTAGTGATGAAGAGGACCATTTTTTTTTTTTTTTTTTTTTTATGAGAACCCCAAACACGAGAGGTATTAGAACCTATAGTACTTAGTACCGTGCTTGGGTTTGAGGTTAAGAAGACGAAAGAAGATATTTGTTGACATTGGACTTGAACTTCTGTAGATTGTAATTTTCAGGAAATACGTATGAAGGAAGGTTGTTCCAGAAAACGGCAGTTGAATGAATAAATGAGGAAGATGAAAAGTTGGTTCTGTGGGTTTGAAGTTGGACAGTAAATGGATATTGGCTGGTGGCGGCACGTGTTCGGACTGTTTCGAAAGAGAGAGCAGGAATTATAGAAGCCAATTCAGAAGAACAGTGCCCATGGAAGTATCTGTAGAAGAGGCATGCAGCAGAAATAGTGCGTCTATGAGAAAGCGAGTGGAGAGACTCTGTTAGAGATGAATCATTAATTAACCTAACTGCCCTCTTCTGAATGGAATCAAGAAGCCGGAGAGAGGTTTTGGGGGCACCACCCCAGATATGGGAACAATATTCCATGGCAGGGAGAATTTGCGATTTATACAGCGTGAGAAGCTGTTTGGAAGAAAAGTAACGCCGAGAGCGAAAGAGAAAACCAAGTTTTTTAGATGCAGAGGAAGCAATATTTGTAATGTGCTTGTGCCAAGAGAGATTAGAAGTCAGGGTAATCCCCAAAAGAGATATATCATTTTGCCTAGAAATCGGAGTGTCACTACAGATAAGCATAGGAGCAGAAGAATCCTTTTTGTGAGATATAAGACAAGATTGAGTTTTAGAAGGGTTGAAATCAACTAAGTTGTCTTTGCCCCACCGGAGAATTACCTGAAGATCGGCATTTAAGGAATTGGTAGCAGATTTTCGAGAAGTTGAAGCTGATTGAGCAGGACAAGGTTTCTCAAAATGGAAAGTTGAATGCAATGTGCTATCATCGGCAAAACTATGGATAGGATTTCCAGTCAATGGAAGAAGGTCATTGATATACAAGAGGAAAAGAGTGGGGGAAAGAACTGAACCTTGGGGGACACCGGCATTAGTGGAGAAGTTAGAAGACAGAGAGCCATCTACCATCACCCTCAGTGAGCGATCAGAGAGAAAACTGGATAACCAATTACTAAAAACAGTTGGCAAAGCATAAGATGGAAGCTTGTTTAGAAGACCTTTATGCCAAACACGATCAAAAGCCTTTGAGATGTCAAGAGCAACTACTTGTGTTTCACCGAACCTTTCCATTGAATTAGTCCATAAATGGGTAACATAAGCCAGAATATCTCCAGTGGATCGACACTGACGGAATCCATACTGGTGATCGTTGATCAGACGGAAGGTTTCTAGGTAGTTTAAGAGTTGGCAGTTAATTGATTTCTCCATTACTTTAGAAAGAGTAGAAGTAATAGCAATGGGACGATAATTGGATGGGAGGGATTTGTCACCCTTTTTTAGGAACTGGCTGGATATGAGCAAATTTCCCAGCAGAAGGAAAAACACCTTTGGAATAAGAAAGTGAAAAAAGGCGGCAAAGAATAGGAGTAAGTTCAGGAGCACAGGTTTTGAGAACAAGTGGAGAAATACCATCAGGACCTGGAGCTTTCTTAGCATCAAGATTCATCAAGATCCTTCTGATATCCTTTTGACGGAAGACCACAGGAGGCATTGAATGGAGCGTGTTGGGAATGGTGGGAGGTGTTTTACCAAGATCATTAATACATGAGCTGGAAGAAAAATTGGATGCTAGCAGGTCAGCTTTATCCTTGGCTGAAGTGGCAACAGAACCATCTGGTTTGGACAGAGATGGGAGCAAAGATGGGCAAAAGTTGCGGCCAATAGCTTTGGCAACAGACCAGAATGCTCGGCTACCATTAGGGCAAGAAGCAAGTTTTCTACTCTTAGCCTGTTCAAACTCTAGTTTGGACTGGTTAATAACTGCTTTGCAACTGTTGCAAGCTTTGGTGTAGGCAGAAAATGAAACTGAAGAATTAGAAACAAGCCAATTAGGTTTTGCAACATTCTTCTCTTGGACAGCCTTAGCACATTTATTGGAAAACCAAGGTTTAGATAAAGGACGAGATTTTAAAGTGGAGTGTGGGATAAAGGATTCCATTCCTGCAAGAATAATTTCACTGACACGATCTGAGCAAACGTTGACATCAGAAGTTTTGAAACAGTAATCCGACCAAGGAAAAGAAGAAAAGAAGTCTCGCAGGTCATCCCATTTTGCATTCTTGTAATGCCAAACAACACGTGGTTGGGAATAGCCATGAGATAAAGGTTCCATTGGAGAAGAGACAATCACCAAGTTGTGATCTGAAGTGCCTAAAGGATGTCTCACTTCGACCGTGTACTTAGAAGGGTTGTTTGTGAGAAAAAGATCAAGCGTATTGGCTGTATGATTAGGATTGTCCGGTATTCTTGTAGGTAAATGAACAATCTGTGCTAGGTCATTAGTAATTGCAAAAGCCTCAGCATCTCGACCTGCTGGGTCGGTGTGACTAGAAAACGGAAGCCAGCTGGAGTTGTGAACATTAAAATCACCAAGGAAAATTACTTCACTGTTAGGAAAGTTGGACTGGAGAAAGTCAAGTTTCAAAGAGAGGAAGTCAAAGCGCTCCAAGTGATTAGTGGAGTTGGGAGAACGGTAGAGACAACAGATGAATTTGACACAATGAGGTAGAGAGATTTTAAGCCAGAGAAGATCAAAGAGAGGAGATTCCAAATTGCCAAGTCTCTGACAGGGAATATCAGAACGGACATATGCACAAGTACCACCTTTGAGGCGAAAGGAATCATACAGCGAATAATTTGGGCATCTGAGATGAGCAGTAGATGAATCAACCGATATCTGAGATTCTGTCAGAAAAAGTACATGGGGTTTGGCAGACTGCAAGTGGAAATGGACATCGTTGAGATTAGAATTGAGACCACGTATATTTGTGAAATGAATTAGGAAGTCCTTGGGAGGTTTATATCTTTTCGCAGATAAGTTTGCTCTATTAGTTTGACAATTCATGGTGTATTCAATAGTAAGAAAAAGTAGGTGGGACATGCTGTATGAAGTAATGAAATTTTTGGATATGGCGTATATGTGGTAAGAATATACCCAGATCCTTGACATAACATGGCCTCGACAATGCTCCCCGCATACACACTACCCGGACTCCCTCCAGTCACTATCTGGCAGAGTAGAGGCAGCAAGATTATACACTAGCTGATCCGGAAGCTTCCTAGAGAGTTACCAATAGGTTCAGTCCGGTGTACTAACTAGCGGCCGGCCTGTGAACACCGATTTAGAGCTGTACCCTCGAAATGTAAGGAATATTGGATCTCGCCACGACGTTCATCATAACCTCAAAAGTCATCAATCATACTGCATGATGGAAGAGATAGGGAAAGGTTGACCGGAACTTAGCTCTAGAGACTAAACATGGGTTCCACTATTTCAAGCCTCCAATAAGTAAAGTGGTGGTATTTCACCGGTTGATGAGAGTCATCTACCACCTAGTACTGCCTGGTAACATAGAGGGGCGGCGTTCCTCCATGTGGTGTGGGCGCCACACCTCGACCCCTGCTTACGTTGGTTCACACCTGGGTGGTCACCCACCATGTACTTGCGCATGGAGGTTATACCCAGGATTACTAACAGTCCCACCATCGTGAAGGTGCAAGCAGAGGATTTGGCTGTCACAGACCGTCCGGACTTCGCCGAAATTAGGTCCACTTGACTTGAGTGTCACCCGAATATCAGTTCCATCAGCGTTTTAGACTCCCAGATAGCAAGTACAGCTTGTCTGGCATATCTGAGAGAATGTCTGTGACAACCTCAAGGACCATTTTGTCGAATCAGAACATAATATGAATTCAGAAATACCTGAGGACAGTGATGAAGCACAAACAGAACAATTAGATAACTCCATGCAGTATTTTTATGGTAAAAATAGGTTTGTATGGTGTAAAATTGAAATAGATCAAATTCTCTTAAATATAAACATAATATAATTATGAAAGTACCTGTACTGAAAAGACAAGCTGAAAACATCCGAGCAAAGGCAGAACAACTGTCAGGGTGGAATTTACATTTTACTGAGGAGATGTTACTGCATATTTTTTTTTGGACAAATAATAAGCTTGAAAAAGAACAAAGTAAAGCCGTAGCAAATGAAAATAAATTTGGCTTACAAGACACTGATTTATGTGAATTCAAAGCTTTCCTAGGTCTTCTAATTTACATTTATCTTCAAATCAAATCAAGAAAATATTGCCATTCTATTTGGCACAGACGGAATAGATAGAGACGTCTCCAGATGCTTGATGAGTCAAAAATGACTTGCAAGATTATTTTCAAATTAGCAATTGCAAAAGATTGCTTTCAAATACTCGATTTGACAATCTTGATGATAGAGAATATCACAGAAGAGATTTAGTAGCGGAAATTTTCCCTATTTTCGATAAATTTATCCAGAACCACTGAGATGTTTACAGTATGGGTACATCTATAACTGTTGGCAAAGTGCTTGTTAGTTTTAGGGGTAGATGTAAATTTAAGATGTAATATGACTAATAAAGCAGATAAATATGGCGTAAAAATTGTGTCTGACAGAAGCAAGAAATTCCTATTTATATAACGCTTATCTACTTTGGAAAAGGTATGGATCGAATTGGCCTTGCACAGGAAGAGAAAAAATACTCAAAGCCAACATAAATTTGTTTTGCAGTTATATAAACCAATCCAGGGTACAAACTGAAATATAACTGGTGACAACTGGTTTTCTTCTGTGGAGTTGGCTGAAATTCTATTGAAGAAAGGATTCTTGGAGATTCTTTGCAACCACACCTTCATCAGTCTGTGTGTAACTGAATGCTGAATGGTTAAATTTTTTTTCAATTGAAATATAGCACACTTAGTGTATTATTTAATGTTGATTTCAAATGTGCAGACTTTTTTTCACTAGTACCGTCAGGTCACAAGGTACTTCATATATTACTTTTCATGTACTTAGATTTTGGTCTGTCTGTTCCTATTAGTTGGACTGCTGATTGAGAAGTTCTGGAGTCAAGTTTTCTAGATCTTTCTTCAGTGGTTGCTTTTTAACAGTTTCTAGACTATTCTACCCCAACACCTGCTCCCTGCATGTCAGATGGATATATAAAGCAAACCTCTCAATACAGATCAGTCAATTGGAGTTAGTGTTTGTGAGTTAATGTTTGTTACATATTATTAAATTCCTGCTCTTTTTATAGGTTTTCATGTGAATTTGTGTGTGCTGTTAAAATATGTCATTTTTATCTCACAGACAGTCTAACACCCTTATTAAAGAAAAAACTGTGAACTTTATTTTGGCTGCAACTTTGGTACTCAGGACTACAATTGGGCTCCTATATGAGTATCTTGTTGTGCTTTTTTGTCTTAGAGGCTGGCTAAAAAAATAAACATTGTATCACTGTGATTTGCTGTTCTATGGAAACTGGAAATAGCAGTGATACTTTGTGTGCAGTGAGCCACCCAGTCAACTACTATTTTTGCATAACTCAGGTTGAAGGACGGAAAGGGAAAGAGAGAAAAAAATTGAGCATCTTTATGTCTTGTCAGCCATTAGATTAGTTAGTCACAGTGAAAAGCTATCTGTTCCTCCAGAAACTTGGTAATTAGAAGAGGAAAACAGAGATGATTCAATGGAAATGGTCCATACAAGCTCTGAATAGAATATGAATGCCCAGACTCAAACAGGCATCTTATAATTCAAAGTGAATTAAAAGGTCTTGTGTGTGATTTTAATCTGTCTAAGTCACAGGCAGAGCTTTTGAGATCTAGGCTGAAGGAATGGAATTTACTGTAAAAAGATATTTGTATTTCACAAATGATAAAAAGAATATTCTTCATATTTGGCTCTGAAAGATTCACTTTGCTACTGTATTGACATTGATTGCTTGATGCCCTTGAAGAGAACATAAACCAGAAGATTGAAGGCTTTTCATTGACTCTTTGAAGTTGTCTAAAAGCTGTGCTACTTCACAGTGGAAACATACATTTACCTATACTAATTGCAGCATGAAAGAATCTTACGAGAACTTGGAATTTCTCTTAAGAAAAGTATAGTACATTAAAGCACCCATGACAAAATCTGTGGAGATTTTAAAGTTATTGGGATCCTTTTAGGTTTACAATCTGGCTAAACAAAATATTGTTAATTTTTGTGCATTATGAAACCAAGGTTGTCCCATTTTACTATACCCCTCAGAGCTTTACAGACCTGTCAAGGTCCCTCCAAGGTGCCCAGTTGCCAAGCTCTGTAGTCCATGGGTGCCCTTTTGTAATTCTCACCAAGTGGGTGATCCAGTCTTTGGACCCTTTGAAGAAAGCTTGATATCTTTTTTTTAAGTGTGCAATCTCCTTACTTGGACATAGTATTCCAAATGCAGTCTTACATCCTTATACAATGGAATTGTGACGTGCCAATACCTGCAAGCAAATGTTCGATAAAATCAATAGGTCACCATGGCCTTCCTTCTCACCTGTCTATGTTGTTTGTACAACTATCATGTCTGATATTGTTATTCCCAAATTCTTTTTTTCCTCCACAATTTTTAATTTGGCCCTACCAAATGCATTAAGATATTTTGGGGTTGCTATTCCTTAAGTGTTAAGACCTTGCATTTTACATAAACACATAATGGCCACTTTTCTGACCATTTTTTGAGGCCTGACCAAATCATCTGGAAGGGGTGCTGATCATATCACTCCTCCAATCTTTACATTATCTGCAAATTTTGACATCATGCGTTCTATCCCTTTACTGATGCCATTTATGAAAATCAGAACCAACCCTTGGGAGTCTTCACTTCTAACTCTAGATCAGTCTGAAGAGTTACCATTAATCACAAAACCCCATTTTTTTCCAGTCTTGTAACTGTGATGAGTTACAAGACTGGAAAAATATGCATATTTAGATTGCTTTATGACTGAATAAATATGATGCAGGTACAACAAAGTGGAGGGCAGGTGGGCTTGCTTTTTTGTCACCATGAATTTTTAAAATTTACTTGTTATACTTTTTGAGTATAAAAAGCCAAAGCAGTTTATTATTTTTTGTTATGTCAGTAAAAATATTACATAATTTAAAATAAGTGATTGCTGCTTTGAATTCTCCGTTATGGATAGCAGCAGTTTAATTTTTGAAGCTCAATGTTTTCTCAGAATTGAGAAAGATTGTGGATTATATTTTATAAGTGTGGGTACAGATTTAGATTAGATATTTTGTCATGAATCTTTAAGTAATATTAATGAAAGAAAAGTATTTTTTTCTTAGGGCTTATTTTCCTTTTGGTTATGTTGTTTTTTCTAGACTCACGCAATGGGAGGTGGTGGTGTCCAGCAAGCCCAACCTACAATGGCATTTACAACTGCAGCTCCACAGCAAACAGCAGCTGCAGGATTTCCTCAACACTTTTGACAAAAGTATATTAAACTATAGAGAACAATTGAACTAACTTCCTATTCTCAGTAATCGATGTAAAAATGCTCAAAAGAGCAAATCCTGTTAAACCCAGTGTCAAACTAAATATTTAAGTTCATTTATTGATACTATAGCGAGATGTTGTGATATTAGTGGAGGGGGATCTTCCAGTTATATCACATAGGCATGTCTGTTGAACCTTTCTAATTCACCATCCTCTGTGGTTTTGCTCTGTGGTATTGATGGGAAAATCCACCTTGAATCAGTCGATTGCCTAATACTGTATAAGAATTTCTGACAGTCATTTATAACGGAATGTTTGAAATTCTAAGTCCCCCCCCCTCCATTGTTATTAAAATACAGTATTTCATTTTGTACATTACATCTTCCTGCTGGTGCTTCAGAAGTTTTGGTGTTTTCAAGGTGTTTCTGTAAGGGACAGTAAGGCTAGTTAGGGACCTCTTCAGGCCAGTGTTTGAAAGTCAAAATTTATATAGAGATTTAATTTTTCTTTCTTTTCTTTTCTTTCTTTTTTTTTTTTTTAAATATTCACTCTTAATTTATATTAACCCACATTTATTTCTTAATACATCACCTTTATAATTTTGACATGTTCACATGCCTTTTTGGGTACAAATATTTTACCTGTAAATTTCAATGAATCAATTTTTTTCTCTTCCAGGCAGTTAGTAAAACTGCATTTATTTCAGTAAGTTATAACACTTCTTAGGAGCTTTACATTCCTCTTGAATTTTGTTTCAGCTCACTGAGGTATGTAATGTTTTATTTGTATATGATAAGTGATGTTTCTCTGTATATGATAAAAGATGTTACTTCTGTATATAACCTATGCAAAACTTTTTTATTTTTTGCTATACATCCGATGTGCATCTGATGCATGTGCACATTTGTTTACATATCATATATGTATGTATGTATACATGTATGCATGATAATTATGTAAAAAAAATAAAATAAACATTTTTAGCATCTGCCTAGTAGAATTACTTCTTTAGTTACAATTCAGGTGGTTGTAAAATTTTATTTCTCAAATAAGATTGTACACCTTTCTGCAGCTTGCTTCCCACATGCAGTTTGCATGCCAAATTAAACTATAAATGTAAGAAAATGATAACCTAAATTGCTCACTGTGTAGCAAACTGAATTTAATCTAATTTTTTGAAGGACCCAAAATACTAAATTTCACAGGAATCTGTGTAGTGAGGGGGCGAAGTAGATTTTTCCAAATTTTAGTAAATGTAAGACTGGGCAAGCAAAATAATATACATGTCTTGCATTTATTATGAGATGTAATAAAAAAAAAATTATAATTGTATTTAATCCTTTCAGCAGTGAGATCATCTAGTAAAACCATGTCCACTATTAAAAACGCACAAAAGATGAAACGTTCTGAAAGTTTTATGTTAAATGGATGCATTATTTGAAACAATCTTAAAAAACAAATATGTATATGTTTCTATAAAAGTTTTTTATCTGCTAAAGATTTCACTCTTTTACAAGAACTATTACTGTAAAACTCTGAAATTTGTATTCCTAATGTACCAATTTAATATGGTAGAAGTCCAGATATCAAAAAAATGTTCCAAGTTGATGGTTCATTCAGTTTTCTGATTTTTAAACAAGGATGTGAGGGGATATATCTGCAATCCACCACAAGGTTGTTTGGGTAGCAGTTACTATATTTGGAATACAGGCAATCCCTGTATAGCACAGTACTTCTACAACATGGTTTTGTTTACTCTAACAAGATTGATAAATTGCAGCAATCCTCGCACAACACAATACTTATATAACACGGTTAGAGAATTTTGGTAAACCTTGCATAAAGGTATTTTTGAGCTTTTGTACTAGGAAAACCTTGCTGTTATGTTGGATGTAATTTTTCAATATTTCCACTCTTTTTGAATCCCCACTGTTGACTTGCTAGTCAAAAAAAAATTATTGAGAAATCCTTGTATTTTATTTTGTTGGGAAATCCTCGTGTTACGTTCTGTGCTATTGAACTTGTGGAAAAATCTAGATTTCAAAGTTTTATTACTATTGGATAGTGCACCAGGCCATCCAAAAGATTTAAGATATGAAAAAAGGTTGAAGTTATGTTCCTACCACCACAGTTGTACTAGGTTAATGCAACTTCTTTCATTCAATCATAAGATCAAGGCATTATATCCACCTTTAAAACTCTACATCAGAAAATTGTTACAATAAAATTGATTCTGGATCTATTAAAGTAATGGAGGCATGGAAACATTTTTCAGTTGTGGACTGTATCAGAATCATAGCTTAATAAAGCTATGATTCTTCTTTCATGAATAGATGAAAGAAGTAAAACCGTCAACATTAAATATGTGTGGAGAGTCAGTTCATTCAGGAAATATGGTCGAACCTGCAGAAAAAGGAATCAGTGTGATAGTAGAACTTGCTACGTTGGTGGGAGGGGAAGGTTTTGATGATATGACTACTGAAGCCTTCATGGGTAGCACAGTTGATAGAATTGCCCTCCTCCCCACACCTGAGTTCAAATCCCGTTGATGAGGAGGAATTTTTGAGCCCGACTAACTCAACGTGGCTGATTTAGTCAGGCTCAGGCGAAGGTAGTGTGGTTTTTTTCTCCCGCAAACTCATGTCCAGCAAAACAGAAAATTGACCTCAGGACATGCAGTTTACAGACAATATACACAGAGTAAGATGGCTTTAGTCACCTATGCTCCTAAAACAGATATGATGACTGAAGACTTTCAAGAATTACTGGTAGAAAAAGAGTCTGGCAAAAGCAGATTTGGTGGAAATGGCATTGGAGGTAAAACTAAATCAGATGAATATTCTAAACTTCTGAATTTTACACTAAAAAGCATACAGGAAGGCATAAAGTTAGCCGAGCAATTGGAATCATATTTTTTGAATGTAGATTCTTGAATGAAGGGAGCCCAAAGTTCGAAAGGAAGCTTCAAAAATGCTTAGTTCCATACAGTGAAACTGACAAAGATTTATCAAGCAAAAGCAAACAAACCCAGATTACTGAATTTTTAAAGAGAGCAGAAGATACACAAAATCTAGAATGGTGTATTTTTGTTAATGAAGTAGTGTGTTTTGTTAGCTTTTGGAATGTAATGCCCTTTTTGTACTTTTTCTTAGTCCATATAACAGGGTTTCGCACAATACGACATTTTATAAGAACCCACTGTGTTATATCTGTATATAGAATACGTAACGTGTTAGATATGTTCCCGTATGGCTTATTTAAAAACCAGAAAAGTAAATTAACCAGGAAGCTATCATTTTTGTCCTCTTATAATCTTTTGTCCCTTTTTGTCCTTTTATTTTTGTCCCTTTTTGTCCTCTTATAATCTTTGGAGAAAGAGAATATATGAATATTTTCTATCCCTATAAGGTAAAAAAAGGTAAAACTGCAGCCACTGCAGGATGGAAACCTCCTCAACAATTCATGTTGAGAGAAATGGACCATAATCTGCCACACTGGTCCAGTCAAAGAGCTGGTCTACTCAAAGAGCATGTGCTACTGCACTCCTGCTCTTGACCACTTGGCTACGGAGGCCTGTCCCTCTCTTTCTATCCCTATACCCTTGTTTAAAAATCAGAAAAGTGATAATTGAACAGCGTTTAAAGGCAAGCAATGATAATTTCTATTTGCTTTTTCAATTTTTAAACAAGGGCATAGAGGGTTATATCTCCTATGGCCACAAATTTAGCTGTGCAGTGTATTCACTATATTCAGAGAGCCTAATATATAGTATCTTCAGTCATAATGGAAAAGAATTCACAAATGCCATTACAGTAAGACCCCTGTACCCGTGGGGGATACGTTCCAAGACCTACTGCAGATATAAGTGAACACCTGCTGACCCCATATATAACGTGATTTTCTTGTACTGTACATACATACATACGCATAATAAAGTTTAATTGATAAATTAAACACACAGTAAGACATTACCAACATTAAAGCTGACTGGGCTAGCCAGGTGGGTAAAGTGCCTGCCTGGCAACCCAAAGGTCATGGGTTTGATTTCCTGCCTCTGGCTTGGATCAGAGTAAAATGCAAAAACTTTGGGAGGTGCATTATTAGAAGCCGATGCGCCGCCAACAACAACAAAAAAAAAAAAAAAAAAAAAACACCATTAAATACTGTAATAATAAAGTACAGAAGACTCTCGATTTACCGGGACACTTCAAGACTCCAAAAAAAAAAAAAAAAAAAAGTCAACCAGAAATCATAAAATTCAAGTAACTAGAATATGTATAAACAGATATTTTGCAAGTCGTAAATAAGCGACAAGAACTGGCGTTATAAGTCATCATTGGGAGATTAGTGTACCTATTACCTTGCAACCCCTGCTGTCGTCACACCTACTGCTCAAAACAAAACAAAAAAAAAAAAAAAAAAAAAAGACCAAATGTTTAGTTTGATTTAGTGCATGGCGTTGATTGTTGTGTTCTGTTGCACTGCAAAAGGACAAATTTTGTTTCATTATTTGTCAGGGATGTCGGAATTTTTTTTTTTTTTTTTTATAGTAACTATATATATATATATTTTTTTTTTTGTTTAGAAATCGCGAAAATGATGGGCAAATGCAAGAGTTGTGCATTCAAATTAAACAAAAACTTGAAATTATTCAAAAGTTTCAAAATGGTGCATCTGTTAAATTGCTAAAGAACCATTATAATGTTGGTGACCAAACCATACGCCACATCTTAAAAAATAAAGGGAAGCATCGTATTGAACACACAAGTAGCAAGTGTTAAGTTTTTTTGTTTTTTTTCTGTGGTTAACTGCAGGTAACTGAATTAGCGGATATGGGGGCACAACTGTATGTATAATTATCAAATGGACTGTTACCAAAACAAACCGCTTTCAGTACTAGGATTTACTGTGGAATACAGTGAAACACATTTCAAAATAAAGTGAAACATGTTTCACCTTACTTTGGAACAAATTGTACAGAACAAATGGAGCATATTCTACACCTACAAAAAGAAATAAATTTCCTATAACCATATACTTCTAAAGTCTATTTTCAAGATATTAATTATAAATTACAAAAATGTGTAAAATGGCAAAGCATTTTTGTTCAAATTTTTCATAAAAATATGATTGTAAAATGAGTTTTGAACAGTACAAACAAACATGTGCTGACAAATATTTTCTACTATATGAGTCATACCAGTTACTCAGTTGTGAGTAACCAATATGGCCAGAAGTGTCAATATGTTTGATATTTGACTTTCTGGTTGCAAAATGACTGTCTCATTGTTTACAGAATGGTATTTGCTAAACAGATATGATAGATGGTACAGATCTGTTTGCTTTTGTCAAATTAACGATATGATTTTAATTTATGGTGAGGTTCATAAGAATTTTGCAGATATGGTGAAAATTTCTAATTCGACAAGTATTAAATCGTAAGACATTTGCTGCCGTGGAGAGACCACTTAGAGAAAAAAAATTCTGAAAATGTTATGAGTAAACACAGTAAACTTCATGCTGTACAAGTATCTCCTACTAAAAGTATTAGAACTGTCAGGTCACATGAATGTTTCATTTACAAGTGTATAGAGGACATTACACACATAGCAATTCTTGTACAGCATACTGTGAATTGGTTAGAAGAATTGTTGCCACAAGATATGAATAAATATAGAAACTTTTGCAATGGCTCAATGCATGTGATCCTTGATTTCTCAGCCATGTTCTGAGTATTAGAAGAAATGGAATCCTCCACTCTAGAAACACTTATACCTGGGCTGAAGAAAACCTACACACAATTGTCACTGCAGTTATCCCCTGCTATAGCTCTATATATTTTGATACCGTTTCCAGAGGTGTGCTTTCAGTCCAAAAGCCTTGGGAGGAGTTAAAAGCTATCAGCTTCCACATTGACAGTTGATTTCCCACTCAGTTGTAATTCATAGTGCGTGCCTTCAAAGGTAACACTTTTGCTTTCCCTATTAAAAATTAATAAGTAAATGGCTGAATTGCTGGCCATACAGGATACTGCAAAGTATTTCCAGTTTAAGACAATGAGAAACTTTGAAAGTGTTTAGTGTCCCAAATTTCGTTATATTTCATGCCCAAGTAGTTTACATCTCTGTGTTTTCTGTAGCTGTTTATATTGGCATAAGTTTCTTGTATTTGTAGCTGTAAAACACTGGTCACATGCACCATTTCTTGCATAATGACAAAAAAATATACACTTTGTGTATATCAGTATAAAATTTTCCTATATGTAATCTCTAATGCCACTTTTTAATTAAACATTGTGTGATTGCAATATTCCTTTTTTTGCTATTTTAGTAGAATGCTGTAATGTCCTTAGTATACCCCATGTATCATCAACCAGTATTTAATGCCATACCTTGTAAAAGCTGTGAATTGAATCTAATTAGGCCAAGATATGAAGCTAATGGCATTAAATAAATATTAATTACTGCCTGTATACACTGACGGGCACTTAGCAGGGACCAATAAGAAAGCCATTCTTGGCCTTTTTGGTTTGGTTGGTTTTTGGTTTGTGAAATGGTAAGGATGTGTGCTGGTAATAACGCTGGTATGAATATCATCTCTTTTATAGGGTTATTATCTGTTGGACCAACAGTCACTATACCAGTTTACAGCAAAAAATTTACTCCTCCCTAATGTTAATATTACATTTATACAGTCGAACTTGGTTATAACGAGCACGGAAATAACAAGATCATGGCTGTAACGAGCAAAAAGCCATAATTATTTTAATTTACACGTATTTCCTATACGGGTAAATCACTCACTGTTATAATGAGTGTACTACAAGGATATACCGAACAAATTTTGGTAACTATTCAAACATTCTTAACAGTTTGTCTTGTATTCACTGAACCATAAATTTATTTCAGGACTCCTAACAATTTTAGAAACGGGACTTCTAAGTAAGAACTTTGTATGCAGATCACTTTATCATTTTTAAGTAAAATCAGAAAGAAAGCCTTCCTTTGGAAACATGTCTACTAACAAAAGAAAGTCTCTCTCAATTGCAAAAAAGTCTAAATTAGAATGTGGTGCAAAAAATGTTGAAGTGTGTAAAAAGTTTTCTTTGTCCTCTTCAAGTGTATCGACATTGTGGAAGAATAAAGATGTTGGCACTGGAAAAGAATTTTTTTTTTTTTTCGGTTATGAAAAAACCGAAAAAAACAATTTAGAAAGTGCAAGGTTACAAACACTGAGGAAACATTGCTTCAATGGTTCACCACACAAAGAAGTGCTGGATTTTCAATAGACGGTCCGATCTTAAAGGCTCAAGTGGAAAAATTTGCTAAACAATTTGGACGCGACGATTTTGTAGGTAACAATTGGCTGGATCGATTTAAAAACCATTGTTCATGCAAAAAATTGGTGGAGAATCTCAATCTGCAGATCCAATAATGGCAATTGAATGGATTGACTGTGTTTGGGCAGAAATCAGGAAAGATTTCAATGAGAAGACATCTACAGCAGTTGTGCTACTGCAACAGGTTCTAGAAAACTTGGGCAGATGGGTTGAGAAGTGGCAACTGAAGTTTAACATTGACAGATGCAAAGTACTGCATATGGGTAGAAGTAACCACAGAGGAACATACCATGTGGTACTACACTTAGGTTGGTAGAAAATGAAAAAGACCTGGGAGCAATTGTGCAGTCAGATATGAAGTTTTCTGAGCAATGCAGACAGGCTGCCAGAGCAGGTGATGGGTTATTGTGAATGATATACAGCAATTTTGCTAGCAGGGAAAAGGAGGTGATTATCACTGTGTATAAGGCAATGGTCACACGGCTTGCGTACTGTGTACAGGTCTGGAGGCCTCATTTTAGGAAGGATGTAGAGTTGCTTGAACGTGTACAGAGAAGGGTAACAAGGTTGGTGAGGGGAATGAAGGGGTTCTTATCAAGAAAGGCTTAAGTTCTGCAAATTGTGGTGGCTAGAGACTACGCACCTGCGAGGTGATCTGATTGAGGTGTATAATGCTTTGAATGGGTTGAGCACACTGAATCCTGATGGGATTCTTCTGCTTGCTCAGATTACAAATCTGAGGGGAATAAATTCAAAATGAGGAAAGACAGTTGTAGAATAAATAGATGTGCAGAAATTTGCCTTTAGCCAGTGGGTGGTTAATTGCTGGAGCAAACTTCCATCTGTCATTGTGGAAGTTTGATAGCTTAAACTAGAACTAGACTAACTTTTAGAGGGAATGGTTGTGTGAAAATTTTTTTTTTTTTTTTTTTTTTTAGTTGATATGCTTGCTTTCTTGCATCTCATGCCTCTATTACTACTACAATGCTGACAAAACAGGACTTTTTTTATAATTTAACACCTGACAATACATTTAAATTCAAAGGGGAAAATTTTTTTTGGTGGAAAAAAATCAAAGGCTCGCTCGACAGTGCAAATATGACCAGAACTTATAAAAAAAAAACTGTTATCGGAAAATCATTAAAACCTTGGTGTTTCAAAAATGTAAGGAAACTGCATGTGGATTAATTACACTGCAAACAAGAAAGCTTGGATGACTTCGGATATTTTTTTCGACAATACGTAAATGATTGGAATAAGAAGCTATTCAAAAAGAAGAAAAATATTTTATTGTTAGTTGATAACTGTCCTGCACATTCCCAGATTCAAAATTTGTCCAACATTAAGCTAGTGTTTCTGCCTCCCAATGCAACATCAATTTTACGCCCAGTGGACATAGTTTGACAGGATTTTATAAAAGATTTCTAGTTCTACATCTGATTAGTCAAAGAGAACAGAAACTTATGAGTCTATATCAATATTGGATGCTATAAATTTATTGAATGGTGTGTGGAACAATGTTACTTTGACAACCATATCGAATTGCTTCAAGAAATCGAAATTAAACTTCAATTGTAGATGAAGAAGATGGAAACGAAGAAAACAACTTACCATTATCCGAATGGTTGCTATGTAACATTGTAAGTTTTAATACAGATAACATCGATGAATTTGTACGAGTTGACAACTTATTAACTAGTGGTCTTCCTACAGAGCGTGACGTAGATGCTGTGCTCAACAAAGACGATAACGATGATGACAATTGAAAGGGAATCAAAATCAATGCCAACTGGGCTAGCTGGGTGGGTAAAGTGCCTGCCTGGCAACCCAAAGGTCAACCCTCGGGCTTGGATATTACGATGGTTCCGTAGTCTCTGGTTGGACCTCACAGCCACGATAAACAAAGGAAGGAGGGGAAAAAACTGGTTCTTTTGTGTATTGCTCACATCATACGATAAATAAATAAATAGTGCCGACAATCTCACAACCTCAAGGTGCAATGGACACATTGGTTAATTTTTTTGAAGGAACTAAGGCAAGTAATGAGACTTTTAACACGTTGAGTGTTTTAAGAGGAAACTTAAGAAATATCAAAGCGAAATCTTTAGAACATCAATTTTAAGATTCATAAATAAAGACATCAAATCGTATTGTTTTTAATTACAGAGAAATAAATTGTGTTTAGTATAAAGTGTATTGTAGTTTATACAAGCATATTAATACAAATACTATGTAAGTATATACAGTACTTATATTATTTTTTTCTCTCTTAATTTCTTTTGTTTTTTGAATCTATCTTTTTATCAAGTTACTGAGAATTTAAAAAAATAGGAGGTAGATTTAATTCATCACTGATATAAAGTGTTCATTGTTTAACGGCCCCAGGGGTTTCCCCATCTCTGCTATAGCGAGCAACGGTTATAACAAGGAAATTTTGTCCCTTGATGCTCATTATAACCAAGTTTGACTGTATTTTATTTTAATATGTGGTATATTCCCCCTTCTTCTTTAGATGCTATCCATTATATTTTGCCATAATGTAAAACTGGTGTGGGGTTCACAGAAACAGATAAGTGTTGCCAATTACATTTACTTGTAGGTACATTGATAGGTACAAAGGGTACTAGGAAAGTTTTGCAATATGACGCAACAATGAATCACAGGAAGCTGCTTGTTGCTGCATGTTGAGACATGTTCATACGTGCATAGTAGCCGCCGCGCCAAGTCGATGGGCTCAGTTATTCATTAGTAGTGAGAGTGTACAGTGCTTGCGATGGCATCGTGGTCACGAAATGAGATAAGGACAGTTTTGCGATATAATTTCGTGCGTGGTTTAACCATAGACAGTGCTTAGAAGAAATGACTCTTGCACTAGATGATGATTGTCCACATCGTACAACGATGTTCAGGTGGTATAGAGAATTCCAAAGGGAAAATTTCACTCTGGAGGATTCTGAGAGGCTGGGAAGGCTACGAACGTCAGTTACGGAGGAAAACGTTACTGCTGTGAGGAAAATGCTTGACGAAAACAGGCGAGTGACCTACCAACAGATAGAGGATACTTTGGGCCTAAATGCACCAGCAATTCGTTCGATTCTGCAAGATCATTTGCACATGAAGAAACTTTGTTCTCTCTGGGTGCCGCATCAACTGACTGAAGAGTAGATGACACGACGTGTGACTTGGTGCCGGGAGATGTTAAAAAAGTTTGATAAGGGACAATCTCGGTATGTGAACAACATCGTGACAGGTGACGAGACTTGGCTGTACTATTACGATCTGCCGACCAAGGCTCAAAACAAAGTTTGGGTCTTTGATGATGACGACACACCCGTAATTGTCAGAAAATCCTGATCTGTAAAGAAGAAAATGATAGCTGTATTTTTCAAATCGAGTGGAATTGTGGAACGTGTCGTTTTGGACACGCAGAAGACAGTCACAGCTAAGTGGTACACTGAACAGTGCCTGCCTAAAGTCATTGGATCTATGAAGAACCTGCGGCCAAAGTCAAGAATGGACACCTGGTACCTCCATCACGATAATGCTCCAGCTCACCGCGCCAAAGCCTGCACCGAATATTTGACCACGACAGGACTGAAACTTCTCGAGCACCCTCCCTACAGACCAGACCTTGCTCCCTGCAACTTTGCACTGTTCCCGCATGTGAAAATGAAGCTAAAAGGGAGGCGGTTTTCCAGTGATGAGGACCTTCTACGGGCTTGGGACAACGAGTGTGCTTTACTCCCTAGTGAAACTTGGCAGAACTGGTTTAAAGATTGGTTTCGGAGGATGGAGAGGTGTATTGAATGTAGAGGAAATTACTTTGAAAAAATTAAATAAACAAAGCTGTATTGCAAAACTTTCCTAGTACCCTTTGTATTAATCCCTGTTGAGTGCCTTTCAATGTATAAGGCAGTAATTATTACTTATTTAGTTTTATTTCATGCTTTATTTATTTAATGCCTTTATCTTTGTATTTTGGCCTAGTTAAAATCAATTCATAACTCGCTTTTACACATGGCATACTGGTTGATAATGCAAAATTAAGGACAGAACAGCATTCCAATCAAATCACGAAAACACACCCTGGATGATGCAGACAAAGCTGCTAGGACAGCAAATAGGGTTTTGCAGTGATATACAAGAATTTTGCCATCAGGGTAAAGGAATGGTTAGGCCACATATTGTACTGCATACACAAATGAGGTGTAGCACCATTTGTGGGAGGATGTGGATATAATGTTGGAGGAGCAGGTGCAGAGAAAGGGAACAAAAAGATGCTCTTACCAGGAAAGGCCTAAGCTCTACAAATTGCAGTGCTTAGAGACTAGCCTGTGAGGTGTGTGATTGAGGTGTCTAAGGCTTTGAACAGATTGAGCAAACTCAATACTGATGGCATTCTTGCTCAGACTATGCATGAGGGGGCATTAAAAATTGAGAAAGGATAGATGCACAGATTGCCTTCAGGCAGAGGGTAGTTGATTTTTGGAACAAGCTTCCATCTGCTTTGTGGAATTGGGTAGTTTGAATAAATTCAAGGAAAAACTAGAAGGAAAAGCTATTGGAGAGGATGGGCAGGTAATGTAGGAACTTTTTTTTTTGGCTGATGCTGTATAAGCTTGCTTTCTTTATACCACTTGTCATTACTAATATCCTATCCTCTCAGCAGTGTAATGGGAAAGGGAGTGCCCTCTTTGGGGTTCTAATTAGCAGAAGTTTATTGAAGTTTTATTCATAAATTCTTTGGGAACTGTTTTTCTTGACAGGGAGCTGCATTTAGTTGCATTACTCAGCAATGTTATTTTCAGTTTAGTTCTGGTTTATGCATTGTTTATTTGCATTTTGTGTCTGCATGGTTGATTTTAGTTTACTGTGCCAGTAGTTTTAACTGTTCTTTCTAATCATCTGAAAGAGATCAAGTGAGTTGGCTAGTGCTAATATGCAAATCTGAAAATCTATTGGAAAACTTGTAACCGAATTGGACATTTTAAAAAGACTGGATTTTGGAAATAACTAGATTTATTTTAATTGATCTGAAAATTACAGTATTGCAAATTTTTATTGTAAATATAGTTTACATATAAGATTCCATGATTTTATGGTAAGTTTTCCTGCATTTTCTTGAACATATACCATATTTATATTTTATTACAAAAATTATGTATTTAAAGTTTATATTTAAAGGTTTAACTGTTTTTCCTACATTTAATATTATTATTTGGAGAAATGGTGCCTTCAAATTAGTCAGAAATACTGATCAGGCCAACCAGTTAAAATTAAATAATTTCCTGTGGAAAATTCTCCCTCTGCTTAATGCAGCTTCACTTAGCAGTCTGTTTTTACTGTTCCAATTAAGAATACTAAGCAGGTGATGCCTGTACTCATTACATAGCTGCCAACTTTTGACTTAAAAAACTGGAGATTGAATAGATGCATGCAGGAGGAAAACAGATTTTTCAGATGGGAGGTCTTTTAAAGTCTACACTTTGCTATAAATTGAATCATGACAACATACACATTTTATATTAAAATATAGCCAGAGATTTGTTTACCAGTGTAGTATGCTTCCACACATTAGCTTTAGATACCAAGATACTGTATTACAAACTTTGCCCTCTTGAGAAATGTTGAGTCAAACTTTTGTTTACAACAATGCCATTCCTGTCTAGACTTGGCTGTATAGAGCATTTCAAAGCTTCAGAATAAAATTTAAATCCAGTTTTGTTATTTTTTTTCCCCTTCCCCATCTGGCTGATGGGGATGAAATTAAAATACTAAGCATGATGCAATAATTTGTTACATTTCAAGCTTCCTTGTACACTTCTCAGTTCCCCACAAATGGCCACTGCATCTGGATATTGACTGGAATTTGTGGGTTGGTCACTCACACACTAGCAAGGCTTTTGTGGATTTATTTGATGATTGTTTTCTACATCAGCATGTTCGGAAGGCAACTAGAGGGAGTAATATTCTTGATCTCACTATCATTTTCATGCATTAAGAATCTGCAGATAAAGGAACCACTAGGTGGCAGTGATCACAGTGTGCTGAAGTGGGATTTACTCAAAGAGGTAACTACCATCAGGGGTAAAGGGAAGGGTTTTTGCTTTCGTAAAGGTGACTACGATGGTCTGAGACAGTATTTAAATTCTATACGGTGGGACCAACTGATGATGTTACTAACAGCAAATTCAAAATGGGAAGCATTCACAGAATTAACCTTGGAAGCTACTAGGCTTTTCATACAAACTAGAAATATTGTTCAAGGTTTAGGCCTAAATGGATGTCATGAACTAATGAGACATATGGCAGAGAAGAAAAATGCATGGAATACATATATATTAATGGGTGCCATGGAAGCCTACGATAGATATAAGCTGGTCTGTAACCAAGTCACAAAGGAGATTAGGCAGGCAAAGGCAGATTATGAGAAATCCTTGGCAAAGGATACAAAGAAAAACAAAAAAAAGTTCTTTACCTATGTAAACTCTAGAAGGAAAGGGATGAATCAGATCGGTCCACTGGATATTGATGGTTCAACTGCTGATGATCCTGCTCAGGTGGCTAACAAACTAAATGAGTATATTGCATCTACATTCACCCATGAGGATTTATTCAGGGAGGGGAATGCCAGAGGTGAGGTGAGGTAAACTCTGGCAGAGAGCTAGATAATCTTGTAATAACTGAGAGTAAAGTGGAGGAGAAATTGTTGAAGATAAACATAAAAAAGGCACCTAGGATGGACGGGATCTATCCAGTTATATTAAAGGAGGCAGCAAAGGAAGTAAGCAAACCCTTAGCCATAATTATGAGAGCTTCTTTGGACTCAGGGGAGGTACCCATGGACTGGAGATGTGCAAATGTGATCCCAATTCACAAAGGAGGATCAAAGGGCAACACAAGTAATTATAGACCTGTTAGTTTAACTTCTGTTCCAGGAAAATTAATGGAGGTTAAAGATCATCTAGACAGGACTTCAGTTATGGCTCGGACACAGCCTGGTTTTGTTAAGGGAAAGTCTTGCCTGACCAATTTGATTGAATACTATGATGTCACAAAGGAACTGGATGCAGGGAATAACTTTGATATCATATATTGGGTTCTTAGAAAGGCTTTTGATACTGTTGCACATGGAAGACTGCTGCACAAATTGGAGCAGTGTGGCATTGGAGGAAAATTGCAGTGTAGACGGTCTGCAAGCTCATAGTGTCTTGTCAATGATATACAGGAATTTTTCTAGCAGGGATAAGGTGGTGATTATCCCCTTGTATAAGGCAATGGTCAGACCACACCTTGACTACTGTATACAGGTCTGGAGGCCTCATTTTAAGAAGGATGTAGAGCTGTTGGAACGAGTATAGAGAAGGGCAACAAGATTAGTGAATGGAACAAAGGGGTGCTCTTATGAAGAAAGGCTTAAATTTTGCAAATTATAGTGTCTGGCGACTAGGCACCTGCGAGGTGATCTGATTGAGGTGTATAAAGCCTTGAATGGTTTGAGCATGCTCAATGCTGATGGGATTCTTCCTCTTGCTCAGAATAATCATGAGGGCATAAATTCAAATTGAGGAAAGACAGATGTAGGTTGATGTGCGAAAGTTTGCCTTTAGCCAGCGGGTAGTTGGTGGAACAGACCTCCATCCTTTGTTGTGGAAGTTGATAGCCTAAATAAATTTAAGGCTGAGCTGGACAGGTATGTGGAGTGAAAGGAGGGGTGAAATGGGAGTGGTTTTTTTTTTCTTTTTCTTTTTTGGCTGATGCTGCATAAGCTTGCTTTCTTGCATCATATGCTTCTACTAATGCTAAAAATGCATCAGTTCTTTCACTATTTCTACAAAATATCTTCAGTGATATGGAGAAGTACAGTCAGTTCTCGTATAGCACGATAGCTGTGTTCCTAGAAACCCTTGTGCAATATAAAAAACAGGCCCCATGGGAAAAATAGGGTTACGTGCCCACCACCCAAGATTGAACACACATTGGTAACCAAAACATTACCAAACAATAAATAATCGTAATAAAATTCTTACGTATTTTATAACGATTAAAATACGTAATAAAATATAATATAATAAATAATATGTATTTTTTACGAATAAAATACGTATTTTATTACGACTATTACGTAATAAAATGTTGCTAATGCTTTTGCTTCTATCATAAGAAAACTTGTTTTTTGTTTGATTTTCTATCCAAACAGATGACAGCCATTCCATCTCTTCCAATTCTTTGTGTCTTAATCTAATGGATTTTAATTACACTTTGAGTTGTTCCTGCTATGAAAGTTGTTTTTATTTTCTTTGCATTCTTTGTAATTCTCGGGGTTGCCTGATTTAGATCTGTAGCATGTGCAATATCACATGGTCCTTCATTTCACTCAAAGCGTTTCACAATTTCAAATTTTTTCTCTATTGACAGAGGTGGACTGTCCATAAGCCTTACCGGGGAAACCCCAGTGGGCCAGAGGCCGGTGTGATTTTGGCCATAAACCATAGTATGAGGCCACTATAAATTTTCCCAGGTAAGAATTTTTGACCCAGTCTGCCTCTGTTTATCGATATTGCTTTTCTTTTTCTCTCTGAATCTGCAGTATCTTCACCAGGACGCTTCCTTTTCACACCTTTTAAGTATTTTACTCATTTTTAGGGAATAAAGCACAATTACAAAATGAGGAGGCACGCTTGATACACATAAACAAAGCTGTGCATGTGTAGCAGCTGAATAAACAACACCGTAAAGACAGAGATACACTATTAACACCTCACATTTTACTAAAGCACATTTCTAGGGGTTTACTTCCATAAAACAATAAAAACAATTTCCAGTTGCATTCCTGCTAGTGGAATCTGTTATAAACTGGTAGTAAACTCGATCTAATTGCATTTGTGATTATACCGATAGCTGGAATTGTGTTGGTTATTATGGTAAAATGTGTTTCCCCTTCACTGATATAAAAAATATAAATACATTTTCAGAATCTTCTCTTCATTCCTATCGTGTTGCGTTCGACTGCCATTTCTTGTAAACACAAAGGCGAATCGTGCATAAGCGAATTCGGTTCGTGTTATATAAGATATCGTTCCCCTATTTATAAATCGTATAGATCGAATTCGTGTAGTGTAAACACGTGTTATATGAGGACTGACTGTACTGGAGTTTGTTTTTTTAATGTTTCTAAAAATTCAGCACTTTGCTATCTGTGAAATTTGTTTAGCACCAGCAGACTTTAGACTGGCATAAGGAAACACACTTTGGCCTTAGGAATTCATGATAGAAAATCAGCTTTTCACAATTTACTATTTTTCATAGCTATACAGCTTCTGCTATGAATGAATGAATGAATTATCTGAAGTTGTAACACTTCAATGGATCACACCAGCACATAAATCATCTCATTAGTACAATACTGCACTGAACATTGTGTGGTGTCAGTTTGTCATCCACCAACCTGTTTTGATGTTTGTTATGTATTGTGTCACTGTCAATGAGGAAGTGTTTTATGGCTGTATGTAACTATGTGATACAAGTTCCCACTGAAAAATGATGTTCTTAATAATGCCAAGGCAGCACAAATTTCATCAGTTGGCAGTGCATCATTATCAAAATTTGAATTTTTTGTGGACAAGTTTGGCTATATCCAATACTTCTTTGTGTTGATGAAGAAATAGATGTTTTGCAGCATCAGTTCTGTCAGTTTCAGTGTGAGAACCAACCAGATGATATTATGAAAGAAGAGACTGATGTACAGTTGCCTTTCGTTGGGCAACTGACCAAGTGCACAAAATTATAACAGGCTTGTTATCTCAAGTCATGCCATGCATTTAATGATTCCTCATAACAATGAGTAGAAGAGAATACTCAGCTCAGATCTCTTTCTAGTGAAGTTTCTTTGACAGTGGGGCCATTGTAATGAACTAAAGTTTGAGTTGACATTTCTGAAGAGGGCAAAGCCTGCAACAGTATCTTCCTCAAAGCAATCAAAATCAGTTATGTCTAATAGAATATCTACAAAGAAAAATGTTAGGTAAGCTAATGTTTAAAAAAAAACAGTCCTATGGCTGTATATTAAAATAAAATGTGTATTTTGCCAGTGAAATTTAATTTATAGTTGATTTCTCACTGAATTTATTAAATTTCAAGTTTGCAGATGCAAGTTATTCTTTTGAGAAAATTAATCTGACGAAAGATGAGCTGTTACATTAACTGATAAGTATTCTGAATTGATTACATAAGTTCCTTTGCTTTCTGCAGGAATACAAAAAAGATGCCTTTAAAAAAGGTAAACAAATGGTTAAAAATTGGGCGAAGCAATAAATGATGATGGTGGCTGCAGATATAATGGTAGTCAAATTGTGACATCACTTTAATAACTATAACATAACTATTGGGTCCTGAAAAATTGTGGGAGTCAAAACAGCAGCTTCTTTCAAGCCCACTAGAACCTAAAAAAGACAGTTTCTTGAAAGGGTCAAAAGATGGGTAACTCACTTAGTGAGATCAGCAAAAGGGCATCCATATGGAGAAATAGTTTGAATATGTGGTTTGCACAGCTTGGAAACTAGTCACCTTAGGGATGACTTGATTGAGGTGTTTAAGGGTCTGAGAGGCAAAAGTAAAATGAATGATGAAATTTTTACAGTTATGAATGATTCTAGAACTAGGGGCCATAAATTCAAGTTATGGGGGGGGGGGGGAGATATTTAGACTGGAAGTTTTATTATAGCTACCAAGTTATAAATTACTGGAATAGTTATCTACATGGTGATAGATGCTGACGTTTGGGGAAATTCAGAGGTCAGCCAGATAGGTATCTACAGGAGGAGGGAAATGCATAGGTTGTCTATTTCCTTTCCTTTTTTTTTGGCTGGTGCAGCATCCTTGCACCATGTGGCCATTACTAACACTAATTGGGGGGGGCGGGGAGAAAAACCGAGTTCATTGATTATTTTTGACTGCATTTTGATAGAACAGCAAATTTTTAGTGTGGCGTGGGAGTGACAATCTGGTTTTAATTGTTGAACTGCAACTCATTCTTAGTGAGAGAAAGGTTCGTAACAAAGTAGAATAATAAAACTCATCGTTTTCTCTAGTCCCTTTTGAGATATTTTAATTTATAGTTTTCTCAAACTGCAAATTACTGGAGAGGGAATCTAGAACTGCAAAATGGTCTAAATTTAAATGTATTGAGAAGAAATTAATGCATAATTTTTAATGATTTTCAACTTGATTGATGGTTGTACTCAACTTAAAGTAAAAATTATTTTTCCTTGTATGCTTTTCACTAACTTGTCATTAAAAGTTGCGTTAACATTCATTCCTACAATGTTGTATTTACTTAACTGCTTGGAGCAAAGTGGTTACGATTACTGTTCTTGCAAACTATAAAATGCAGGTTTGAATGCAGTCAATAATGCTTCTGCTAACAAGCAAATGCTATGCTGAGAAAAATTTTACCCCATGATGCCTGAACAATCTCTCCAGATGGGAATTGACTGACAAGGCTCAGAACACAAATTTCCTTAAGTTTGAATTAATTTCCTTAAGTTTTTCCTTGGCATTCTAATTGAACTAAGACCTTAAATTGCCTATGTTTAATACCTACATATATAATTATATCACCCTTTGTTCTCTTAACTGTTCTATGGTATCATTAAGATTAACTCCTAGTAGACATGACTTGGTTCTGTTCCACAGTACATTGTTTATTTGATAATTGAGTCTGAGAAGTTGTAAAATTACTTCATGTGGGACCAGCACATTCTGTCCACAGCTGCTCCCTGCAGACAGGTGAATGAGACCTGAATGATTAATTTCAGTTGCTTGTTTGATTTTTAGGAGCATTAGCAACTAAGGCCATATTGCTCCGGGAAATGCGGTGGTCATTCCCTGACCTTTCTGCACCCTCCGTATTTGGTGGTGACGGGCTCGAACCCCGGCCTAATCAAGAAGCGTGTGCTACGCACTGCTGCTCCTTCCCACCTCGCTACGGAGGCGCCCAATTTCAGTTGCATTAGTAATCATACATTAAGTAATGTATATGGTGTGCTACATTTCAGGTCCATTCGATTTTTTTTCTTTTTCTGTGATTAAACAGAAGTGAAAAGTAAATATGTTATCTCCTTATCAGTTAATTACTAGGATTAAAACTTTATAGAACACTTAAAACTCTACTCTTCTTCTGTATACATTTTGTCTCTTTTCTCTTTCTATATGTATCTCTTCATAAACAACAATAAATTTGCAAGTCTTATACATGCGAAGCATACACAGACTGTAGTTAAGAATACTGCATTAAAACTACATTTAATCTAGGCATTTCTTTTTTACATACAATTTTATGGAAAAAATAATTATTTGATTTCTATTTGTCCAATTTTAATGAAATTTGGGATAGCTTGACAAATTTGTCACTTGACACTCATTACATGTGAACAGGACACACACACATGGTGAATACAATAGGTACTTATGCATATATATATATATATACATACATACATATATAGAATTAAATTACTAAAGCGTAGAACTGGGATATAATTACTAAAGTGTAGAACAGGGATATTATAAGATTATATTAACCAATCAGATTAATGCCATCTGAGATAGAACATTACATCCGTCGTTAAATATATGCAGGAATGAAATAATGTTAAATTGTAAAAATGTAGAAGCCGTCCTGTAGTTTAAAATATTCGAAGCAATCCAAGAATAAACCAGACCCTAGGCAACAATGGTTAAACATAAATATTAAATTCAATAAAAAATATACAAATGGGTTATGTATTTTGTAGGGGTTTAGCCCTCGACAAAGTCCCTTGCAAAATATATTTTCCCATGGTTGGCTAATTTTGTATATTTTTTATTGAATTTAATATTTATGTTTAACCATTGTTGCCTAAGGTCCGGTTTATTCTTGGATTGCTTCGGATATTTTAAACTACAGGACGGCTTATACATTTTTACAATTTAACATTATTTCATTCCTGCATATGTATGCACATATATATATATATATATATATATGAACATGCCTAAAATATCATTAGAATTCACCAGAAATTCTATTTATAGTTTTAATGGCTTGTATATACTAAAATCTTGTGTATTTTATATAATTTATGGTAGCAGTATTACACCGAATGTCATGTCAGTTTATTTTGAAACTAATTCCTGTAGTTTTACAAGAAATTGGGAAAGAAAGCACTGTAATGAGTGCTTGGATACTTTTATGGGTATTATGATTTGCTTCCTAGGTGACAGAAATGATTCAAAGCTAACACTGCTGTTGAGCTACCTCTGTTGATCCAAATGTATTTCTATTAAGTTGTGCACTCCTATATCAAGATATGCAAAATTATAGTGAATGAAAAAAAAGATTTAATTTGTGGAAACTTTGGTAAGCAAAATTTGCTTTTAACAACTATTTTTAACTATTTCTGGATGTTATTACAGATAACTATTCTGATTATCAAGTGTGTTCAGGTTACAATCTTTAATCTAAGTATTTGAGAGGCATGTATGAAAGGAGGATAAAAACTGCCCACATGTAAGATTACAGATTTGGCATTTTCATAAGGAAAAGAAATAAAACCACAAAACCTATTATAAAAGATGTATTGTAGACGATACAGATAGAAAACAACAACGAAAAATCTTTTTACACATCATTCCAAATAGTCTCCAGTGTTTCTTCTCTTAGAAACTTATGTACAGACAGCAACATTAAGATGATTTTTTGCAGTGTGGTTCTTTCTACGATGATTTTTTCTTCAATAAACCTAATGACTGTAGACAGAGAACTGCAGCATTAGCTCTAGCTTGTTTTTTGCTTACACTTGTAACTGCAGGCACATACTCTATATTATTCACAATTGCCTAGTCAAGAGAAAGAATTATATTATTAGAATAATTATGACACAAACCAGCATTCAAAAGAAATTTGCAAACATCTTAATTCTGTACCAGTAAAACTGGTACAGAATTAAGATGTATAATCCTAGTTAAAATTATCCCCCTCTTCCTACCCTAATTTTAGATATCTAAAGAGATGTCTAAAACCCTGGGGTTTAAGACATTTCTCCTTCCCAGAAATGCAACAGCTAAAACTGCATTTCTGAGAAGGAACAATGCAAATTAGCTTCAAAGAATAGGGATGATAACACTACACTGTTTGTAAACAAAAAAAAAAAAAAATAAATAATAATAATAAAATTAATGGGAGATATCTGCTTTGAGCAGCTTAAATTGTTGTTGAATTTAGCAAAAAAAAAAAAAAAAAAAAAGCGCATAAACATAACTGCAGGCCATACATGCTCATGTAAGTTTGACTTTGTCAGCCAGGTATCTGTTGAATTCAATGACAGTTCTTTTATATGTTATGTTAGCAAGGAAAAAGAAGTGGTAAGATCAAAATAAAGTAACGAGTAGTTGCTAAAAAGAAATACTCCTTCTGTGAATTTGCTGCAGGCATTAAGAAGTGAAGAAACTTATTTGTCACTTTTGTTATAAAATTTAATTCAGAAATACCATAATGAAAAAAGCCATATCTCCTCATGAATGATTGACTAAAGTTTAAAATCTTTGGCTACAGGCAGAAACTTCGAAGATTTAAAATTCTGGAATTGGGACTAAAACCTTTCCATTGATCATGATTGTGACATGCCAGGATATTCAAAATGTACAAAAACTATAGACAGCAATAACCTATGATGTGTAAGGGAGGGGTAATATGCACATCTAGAAACTGAAGTTTTTTTTTTTAATATAATATTTATGTTATGGTATCAATTATGGAAAAATGTTTGTAAAGTAGTAGAAAAATGCTCCAGCAAAAAAAGAACATTATATAGAAGAATAATAATTACACAAGTGATTGAAATTTAGTACAAAAGTCTAATTATAGTATAATAGAGAAATAATTTGAAAAAAATAATTTTTTTCAAATTATTTCTCTATCTCTTGTAGTACAACACTACCTGAGCCTTTGGCTCCCACATCACAGTCCTTATTTATGAATACAGCAGGCCCTCATTATAATGCAGTTTGCTTTATGCTGATTCACTATACTGTCACAAATCACTATAACGTTCTTTTACAGATTGCATTTTTGGCATATTTAACGAAATTGTTTCATTTGATGGAGTCGATAGCTTGAAAATGAATAGCAAAACAGCATTACATTTCCCATGCCGACTTGAAAAATTATCCCACACTCAGTGAAATTTTCTTGCATGCTAATTTAATTGCAATACACTGACTTGTTACGTAGTTCCAAGATCAACATTTTAAAAAACAATCAAGTATATTTAAGGGCACAAAAGGTGATATGGTTGTACACGTCAGCACTAATGATATTAAGAGTAGGAGACCGGTGGAATTACTTCACAAGTACAGGTCACTGTTGAAAAAAAGGCGTGAATTAGGGTAGATTTGAAAGTGTCTGCAATTCTGCCCAGACACGATAGGAGAGAGTATATGATGAGAGCTTTGTCGATCAATTCGGGCCGTGGAAAGATCGTGCAAGGCTCAAGGGGTAGAATTTTTTTCAGCCTGGTCTGTACTTGTTAACAGGAGAGACTGCTTCTATAGGGATAGGATACACTTAAATAGAAAGTGTGCAAGAATATTTGCTGATGCTATCGAGGCAGTGTTAGGTGGGTCGGAAAACTGCTAGCTTGGGGGGGGGGGGATACAAGGACTAATTGATTAACAGTAGCCACTGGCAGAGGTGAAAGTGATTCTTGCACTGCTTCTATTGGAATGAGCAGCAGCCTGGAAAACAAGATGCAAGGTATTTCAGAGACTGCTGGGACCACTGCGGTACAAGGTAAACACATGGGTTGTGTTAGGGTAGCTAAGAATAGGAACAGGTGCATGTATACTTGCGTGTACACCAATGCTAGGAGTTTGATAAATAAATTTGATGAATTTGAGGTATTGCTCAAAACATCAAAGGCAGATACTGTTGGGATATCAGAGACATGGTGTCACACAGATATAAGGAATGCAGAACTGGAATTTGGGGAGTACAATGTCTACAGAAAGGATAGGAAGGGAGAAGGGGTTATGCTATTAGTTAAGAAACATATAAAATCCAAGGAAGTGAAGCCAGTTGACATCGCTGGACAGTGCAGTGTCGAGTCAGTTTGGTGTGACATAAGCATTGGGAGATCAAAATTGAGAGTAGGAGTGTGTTACATTAGCATTAGTAGAGGCATTTGATGCAAGAAAGCAAGCTTATGCAGCATCAGCCAAAAAAAAAAAAAAAAAAAAACCCACTTCCACTTCACCCCTCCGTTCGTTCAAAATACCTGTCCAGCTGAGCCTTAAACTTATTTAGGCTATCAACTTCCACGACAAGGGATGGAAGTCTGTTCCACCAACCAACCACCCGCTGGCTAAAGGCAAATTTCCGCACATCTATCCTACAATTTGAATTTATGCCCTCTCAGGTGATTATTCTGAGCGAGAGGAAGAATCTCATCAGCATTGAGCATGCTCAAACCATTCAAGGCTTTATACACCTCTATCAGATCACCTTGCTGGTGCCTAGTCTCCAGACACTGTAATTTGCAAAACTTAAGCCTTTCTTCGTAAGAGCACCCCTTTGTTCCATTCACTAATCTTGTTGCCCTTCTCTGTACTCATTCCAGCAGCTCTACATTCTTCTTGAAATGAGGCCTCCAGACCTGTATACAGTACTCTAGGTGTAGCCAGACCATTGCCTTATACAAGGGGAATAATCACCTCCTTATCCCTGCTAGAAAAATTCCTATATATCATTGACAATACACCATGAGCTACTCTTGCAGCCCGTCTGCAATGCTCAGAGAACTTCATATCTGCCTGCAAAACCACCCCAAGGTCCCTTTCATTCTCTACCACTGTCAGTGTAGTACCACAGAGTCGATACGTTGCTCTGGGGTTGCTGTTTCCCATGTGTAGTACTTTACATTTGTCAATGTTAAACTTCATTTGCCACCTCTCAGCCCATCTGCTCAACCTTTCCAGATCCTGTTGCAGCAGCATAGTGTCAGTAGTGTCCTTGACAACCCTGCCTACCTTTGTATCGTCTGCAAACTTCGACATTAAGCTTGATATACCATCATCAATATCATTTATGAATACAGAAAACAATAATGGACCCAACACTGAGCCCTGAGGGACTCCACTAATAACATTAGTCCACGACGAGCAGTGTCCATTGATTACCACTCTCTGTCTTCTCCCCCTCAGCCACCCCTTTATCCACAGCAGCAATTTGCCTCCAGTGTCACACTGCTCCAATTTGTGCAGCAGTCTTCCATGTGCAACAGTATCAAAAGCCTTTCTAAGATCCAAGTATATAATATCAAAGTTATTCCCTGCATCCAGTTCCTTTGTGACTGCATCATAGTATCCAATCAAATTGGTCAGGCAAGACTTCCCCTTAACAAAACCATGCTGTGTCCGAGCTATAACTGAAGTCTTGTCTAAATGATCCTGCAGTGCTTCTTTAACTAGTGCCTCCATTAATTTTCCTGGAACAGAAGTTAAACTCACAGGTCTATAATTACTTGTGTCAGTCTTTGATCCTCTGTGAATTGGGGTCACATTTGCACATCTCCAGTCTGTGGGTACCTCCCCTGAGTCCAAGGAAGCTCTCATAATTATGGCTAAGGGTTTGCTTACTTCCTCTGCTGCCTCCTTTAATATAACTGGATAGATCCCATCCACCCCAGGTGCCTTTCTTGTGTTTATCTTCAACAATTTCTCCTCCACTTTACTCTCAGTTATTACAAGATTCTCTAGCTTACTGCTAGAGTTGAATACACCTCTGGCTTTCCCCTCGCTAAATAACTCCTCATGTGTGAATGTCGATGTAAAATATTCATTTAGTTTGTTAGCTACCTGAGCAGGATCATCAACAGTTGACCCATCGATATCAAGTGGACCAATCTGATTAATCCCCTTCCTTCTAGAGTTTACATAAGTAATGCTTTTTTTCTTTGCATCCCTTGCCAAAGATTTCTCGTAATCTGCCTTCGCCTGCCTAACCTCCTTTGTAACTTGGTTACAGATCAAATTGGTTACAGGCCTAATGACTCTGATGAGTATAATAAGAAACTGTAGAGGGAAATAGAGTGGGCCAGTAAATCAGAGAGTCTTATAATGGGGGATTTTAATTTCCCAGATATTGACTGGAATTTATGGGTTGGTCACTCACACACTAGCAAGGCTTTTATGGATTTAGTGGATGATTGTTTTCTACATCAGCATGTTCGGGAGGCAAGTAGAGGGAGTAATACTCTTGATCTGATTATCAGTAGTGATTCTTCATGCATTAAGAATCTGCAGATAAAGGAACCACTAGGTGGCAGTGATCACAGTGTGCTGAAGTGGGATTTACTCAAAGAGGTAACTACCATCAAGGGTAAAGGGAAGGGTTTTTGCTTTCGTAAAGGTGACTCCGATGGTCTGAGACAGTATTTAAATTTATTCACAGTATGTATTCAAGATTTAGACTTAAATGGATGTCATATGAACTAATGAGGCTTGTGGCAGAGAAGAAAATGTTTGGGATGCATGTAAATTATAATTTGAAGCTATGGCAGATATAAGATAGTCTTTAATCAAGTCACAAAGGCAAGCGAAGGCTGATTACGAAATATCCTTGGCAAAGGATGCAAAGAAAAACAAAGACTTCTTTACTTATATAAACTCTAGAAGGAAGGGGATGAATCAGATTGTTTCACTTGATGGTAGTTTGAATGTTGATGATCCTGCTCAGATAGCTGACAAACTGAATGAGTATTTTGCATCTACATTTACACACGAGGAATTCTGTAAGAAAGGGGAGAACAGAAGTTTATTAAACTCTAACAGGGAGCTAAATGATTTTATAATAACGGAGAGCAAAGTGGAGTAGAAATTGTTGAAGTTAAACATAAAAAAGATACCTGTGGTGGATGGTATCTATCCAGTTATATTGAAGGAGGCAACGAGGGAAGTTAGCAAACCCTTAGCTATAATTATGAGAGCATCTTTAGATTCAGGGATTAATGTATCCCCAATTCATAAAGGGATGCAAAGGGTGACACAAATATTTATAGACCTGTTAGTTTAACTTCTGTTCTGGGGAAAATAATGGAGTCACTGGTTAAAAGAAGTGACGCAGGATCACCTAGACAAGACTGCCATAATAGTTCGGACACAGCATGTGGTTTTTTTAAGCAGAAGTCTTGTCTGACCAATCAGATCAGATACTACGATGTGGTCCCAAAGGAACTGGATGCAAAAAATAATTTTGATATCATATTAGCATTAGCATTAGTAGAGGCATTTGATGCAAGAAAGCAAGCTTATGCAGCATCAGCCAAAAAAAAAAAAAAAAAAGTAACATAAATAAATAAAAATAACCACTTCCACTTCACCCCTCTGTTCGTTTGAAATACCTGTCCAGCTGAGCCTTAAACTTATTTAGGCTATCAACTTCCACGACAAGGGATGGAAGTCTGTTCCACCCACCAACCACCCGCTGGCTAAAGGCAAATTTCCGCACATCTATCCTACATCTGTCTTTCCTCAATTTGAATTTATGCCCTCTCAGGTGATTTTTCTGAGCTAGAGGAAGAATCCCATCAGCATTGAGCATGCTCAAACCATTCAAGGCTTTGTACACCTCTATAAAGTTAAAATTATGGATTGAGTTTGAACAAGATTTCCATCTTTTTTGGTCGTTATACGTTTCACACTAATTACTTTTTGATTGCTCAGTTCCTGCACTAATTCTTCTTCAGATACAGTAATCAGGTCCCACTCCGTGATGACATCTTTGTACGAATTTAACGTATTGTGGGGAGTGATAGATACCGGCAGACCAGGAGATGTTGTTGTTTTGAGCAGCCACTCTGAATGTTTTGAGGTAGCTGTTTCAATCAGGAGGTCTCCGGATTGCAGTCGTTTAACCATTTTTGGTATTCCAGCAATGGATTCCAAATATCTTTGGATAACAAATGGTGATAACTTTCCACAGGCTAGTTGGAGAGAGAGTGTATCACCAGAAAGTTTGGCATCTCATTGCAATGCATTTATCTTCAGAGCCTTTTCGGTTGTTCAAGTCCTCATCATTGTTTATATCCATGTTTACTCCTTCTAGCCATGGAGGATAACTTTTCCCCCAGTTTACTAGTGCCGCCACAGAGGCCAAGCAGTTGAAGTGTTAGTTAATTAGTAGAAATAGAAATACAGGAAACTATAAAGAAAGGTGTTTTCCTTTTTCTGTGTTCTAAATTGTGGCTTTTCAAGTATAAAACTGTTTTTAAAGTAAGACTGTTGAAAGAAACAAAGAAACTTAAAATATAATTTCAATCGCTTACTTATATACTTGGATTTCAGGAAAGCCTTTGCAACATGGAAGACTGTTGTACAAATTGGAGCAGTATGGCATTAAGGGCAAGTTGATGCAATGGATAAAGGGTGGGATATGGCAGAGAGTAGTAATAAATGGACACTGCTGTATCTGGACTAATGTCAGTAAAGACAGTATGCTACTGCAACAGAGTCTAGAAAAGTTAAGCAGATCAGCTGAAAAGTGGCAACTAAAGTTTAACATTGACAAAAGCAAAGTAATGCATATTGGTAGCGGTAACCCAAGAGAAACATAACAACTGTGTGTTACTACACACAGGAAGGTGGAGAATGAAAAAGGCCTGGAGGTAATTATGCAGTCAGATATGAAGTTCTCTGAGCAGTGCAGACGGGCTGCCAGAGCAGGTCATGGAGTTTTGTGAACACTATATAAAGATATGGGCTGAGAGGTGGCAAATGAAGTTTAACATTGACAAATGTAAAGTACTACATATGGGAAGCAGTAATCCCAGAGTAATGTATCAAATCTGTGGTACCACACTGCCAGTGGTAGAGAATGAAAAGGACTTGGGGGTAATTGTGCAGGCAGATGGTCTGCAAGAGTAGCTCATGGTGTCTTGTCAGTGATATACAGGAATTTTTCTAGCAAGGATAAGGAGGTGATTATCTCCTTGTATAAGGCAATGATCAGGCCACACCTTCGGTACTGTATACAGGTCTAGAGGCCTCATTTTAAGAAGGATGTACAGCTGTTGGAACGAGTACAGAGAAATGCAACAAGATTAGTGAATGGAACAAAGGGTTGCTCTTATGAAGAAAGACTGAAGTTTTGTAGATTACAGTGTCTGGAGACTAGGCACCTGCGAGGTGATCTGATTGAGGTGTACAAAGCCTTGAATAGTTTGAGCATGCTCAATGCTGATGAGATTCTTCCTCTTGCTCAGAATGATCACCTGAGAGGGCATAAATTCAAATTGAGGAAAGACAGTTGTAGGATAGATGTGCAGAAGTTTGCCTTTAGCCAGTGGGTAGTTGATTGGTGGAAGAGACTTCCATCTTTTGTTGTGGAAGTTGAGAGCCTAAATAAATTTAAGGCTGAGCCAGACAGGTATTTGCAACTAATGGAGGGGTGAAATGGGAGCGGTTTTTTTTTTTTTTTTTTTTTGCTGATGCTGCATAAGTTTGCTTTGTTGCATCGTATGCCTCTACTAATGCTAATGTTACTTTGCATCAATATTTGCAGAAAAACTCTTTGTCAATAAGAAATTATGGGAATGAAGTTCAAAAATATGTAATTAACAATACTGAAATTTTGCGATTATTTAATGAAAAAACATTCAAGCCTACAGGTGAGTAAGGCTCCTGGAGTTGATGGCATATACCCTATAATTTTAAGCAAGGTGGCAAGTGAGTGCATTGAACCATTAAGGCTAATTATGAGAGCATCACTGGACTCACGAGAGATCCTGTTGGATTGAAAAAGTGCCTATGTATCTCCAATATATAAGGACAGTTCTAAGAGTGTAGTGTAAAATTACTGATCGGTCAGTTTAACTTCAGTAGTAGGGAAAATCATGGAGGCAATGATCAAGGATTCAGGATCATTTAGATAGAAATAGAATTCTGAGGGATATGCAGCATGATTCTGTAAAGGGAAAATGATGTTTAACAAATCTGGTTAACTATTTTGATAGGATCACTGATGAGCTGGATTTAGGGAATAATTTTGACATTATATAGATTTCAGCAAAGCATTTAACTCAGTCCCACATGATTGGTTACTTTATATGCTGGAACAAACTGGAATCACAGGAAGATCCTTAGATGGATAGCTTCAGGGTAGGAGGCAGAGGGTTGTGATAAATGGTTATTCTTCAAGGATCAGTATTAGAACCACTGTTTTTTTTTTGATTTTCTTAAATGACATCTATGAAGGGATAGAAGGCATGATGTATAAATTTGCAGACAATGTAAAGATCGGTAGAGTAGTTAATGATCACTGCCAAGCAGAGCTTTTTCAGATGGGATGGTCAGAAAAGTGGCAGCTATGCTTTAATTCAGCAAAATGCAAGGTCTTCTACCCGGGGAACAACAACCCCAAAATAACTTATACACTTGGAGTTAAAACTAAAGTCAGTAGTGGAAGAAAGGGACTTGGGAGTTACGATATGGTCAGATATGAAGTTCTCCGAGCAATGTAGACAGTTTTCAAGGAAGGCTTGTGTCCTATTGATGATTTATCGAACATCTGCCAGTAGAGATAAGGACACCATGCGCCATCCTGAGGAGACTTGATTGAGGTGTTTAAGGCTCTGAGAGACAAAAGTAAAATGAATGAGAAGGAAATTTCATGGTTATAAATGATTCTAGAACTAGGGGCTATAAATTAAAGTTACAAGGGGAGATATTTAGAGTGGATTGCAGGAAGTTTCATTTCAGCCAGCGGGTTATAAATTACTGGAATAAGTTACCTACATGGGTGGTTGAGGCTGACAGTTTGGGGAAATTCAAAGGTCAGCTGGATAGTTACCTATGGAAGGATGGAAATGCATGGGTTGTCTATTTTCTTTTCTTTTATTATTTATTATTATTATTATTATTATTTTATTTTATTTTATTTTTATTATTATTTTACTAGGTTTTTTTTTGGCTGGTGCAGCATAAGCCTTAGGCTTCCTTGCACCATATGGCCATTACTAATACTAAGACTTTAAAAAAGGTAATTCATAACATACAGAATACTCTATGATAGAGTAGGATTTCCATTCTAAAAAAAAACAAAAACAACCTATCAAGTCAATGATCAAAAGCACAGACTGAAGCAGACAATCCATCCACAATCCTAACATTCAGAATCAAGAATTCTGCATAAAACATTCAGAAAGCAGTCATTCATAATTATTCACAATATATGAGTAATATAAAAGGCACATGAAATTAACTTCTTGATTTTGCCAGCAGCGATTGAACTCCGGGCTATTAGCAGCAATTTTGTTTTTGTTTATAGGTTGGCATATTTTTATTTATTTATTTTTTTTTTTTTTGTTGTGTTGAGGTTAATTTATGTACATGGAATACACTTTCAATAAAATTGAGTTTTGTTCTAATTTACAGCTCAGCCCAAAAATTTTAACTATGATTTCCAAGCTTTTACTTTTTAACTATTATTTGCAAATTTTTGAAATTTCATTTCTCAACATTCTGAAAATTATGGCACATATTCATGCACACTCTCTGAAATATACAGTGGTGGACAAAAAAACTGCATCATTTGTGAATTTTGCAAATAATGTGTTTTGCACTGCATTGTGGGTTGCAGAAATGTTCGAAATGCATTTGTTAGCATTAGTAGAGGCATTCGATGCAAGAAAGCAAGCTTATGCAGCATCAGCCAAAAAAAAAATAAATAAAATAAATAAATAAAAAAAATAATAATAAATAACCACTTCCACTTCAGCCCTCTGTTCGTTCGAAATACCTGTCCAGCTGAGCCTTAAACTTATTTAGGCTATCAACTTCCACGACAAGGGATGGAAGTCTGTTCCACCAACCAACCACCCGATGGGTAAAGGCAAATTTCTGCACGTCTATCCTACATCTGTCTTTCCTCAATTTGAATTTATGCCCTGTCAGGTGATTATTCTGAGCAAGAGGGAAAATCCCATCAGCATTGAGCATGCTCAAACCATTCAAGGCTTTATACACATCTATCAGATCACCTCGCTGGTGCCTAGTCTCCAGACACTGTAATTTGCAAAACTTAAGCCTTTCTTCGTAAGAGCACCCCTTTGTTCCATTCACTACTCTTGTTGCCCTTCTCTGTACAATATGGGATATATATCTCTGCGAATGAAATCTAATAAAAAGACTCCACTTGATATACCAAACTGCCATAAATATCTTCCCAAAGTGTAAAATGCGTAATTAATGGAAATATGAGAAATCATACAAATGGCAATCATGACAACCACACATTTTATTGCATTTATTATAAACTGAAATGACAAGTTAACATAATAGTATTATGTACTGTAAATCAGCAAAATAAGTCCTCAATATTTTGTTGTTCCTCCTTGAGTTTCAATTACAGCTTTGCAACGATCTGGCATAGAGTTAATCAACTTCTGGATATATGGTTGCCAATTTCATGGTACCACACCCTTATAATGCTCTCCAGCAGCTGAATCTTATTTGTTGGCTTCTTCTGAGCAATTTTAGACAACATTATGTACTAGCAATTTTCAATAGGGTTCAAATCTGGACTTTATAATAGTGTCAGTTCAACACTGTAATGCCAGCATTTCTGAGGTATGACTGTACCTTAAGGGAGAAAAACGAGGGGAAACATTGGTGTAAATATGTTTTAAGCCTTGTGCGACAAGAAGACAAACTCGTCATAAACTTACCAATTTTGCTGTGTGGCAGTTTGCTGGTCCTGTTGAAAAGTGCAGTTTTGGGCATCTGTGTGGTGATCCCTAATAACGGATTTCTGGCACTCCTCAAAGACAGCAGTGTAGATTTCTGCATTCACCATTCCATTCCATTAATAAACTGAATTGGTCCACCCCTCTGTTCGTTATGCATCCCCAAGGCATCTGACCGGTGGTAACTTTACATTCAGCGTTATTTGTAAAATAATAAGAGAAGTTTACCTCAATGTAGTACGTAGAACACTTCCATATGATACTCTCCAGAAATTAAAACGAAAAAATCGAAACACTTACATGGAAGAGTAACAAATAATTTAAAAAATAATTAAAAATCAATTTAACACAATAAAACTCAATTTAACACAATTAAAACTCAATTTAACACAATTAAAAATCAATTTAATGCTATTAAAAATAAGAAAATTAATTAAAAGAATTTAACAAAAAAATTTCAAAACGATTTTCCTTCCCAAAGCTGACAACGCTTTTCGACTGTATGTTGTATCTTTCGATTTTTTCGTTTTAATTTCTGGAGAGTATCATACGGAAGTGTTCTACACTCTACATTGAGGTAAACTTCTCTTATTATTTTACAAATATTGATATAACGTAGAATGTATTGGGCTTAACAGCTCTGATTCACAACTATCTAATTCAGCATTATGTAGTCAGGATGGCATGCCTCCGATTTTTGCCTTCTGACATATTGCTTCCCATCCGAGCCATGCAAGTTGAATTTTGAATCGTCAGAAAAGATGGTGTCTCATTGCTCTTTTGTCCATGAAACATGCATTTTAGCCCAAGCAAGTCAATTCTTCCTCATTTGTTGGGTCAACAAAGGCTTCTTCTTGGGCCGATAGGCATGCAGACCACGTTCCAAAAACAGTCTTTGGATAGTTTGTGCACTTGTTTCAACACCAGAGGTCATCTTGAAGTCCAGTTTTAGATCAGGAGCACTGGCATAGCCGTTTCAAATATCGATCTTGAGAAGGTGTAGTCACTCTCTTACAGCCTGATCCAGGTCTTCTCTTCACATCACAGGTTTCACGCTTTAATTTCAGCACCCGGGATACTGTTGACTGGTAGCAGCCTGTTTTATCAGCGATAGCACATGTAGAAAGCCCTTCCTGGGACGGAACAACAGCTGCACTTTTTTTTTTTTTTTTTTTTTGGTGTCAACTGAACATATGGAGCCATGTTACGCCTCCACAAAACAAGGTACTAATGAGTGTGTAACCCTTCCAATGCCATATTTATAGTAATGGCAGATGCAATATCTCTCAATTACTGTATGATTATATAGAACCTTATCTCACCCAATATCTTTGCTTTGCTACAAACAAAATGACTGTAATCAAACATAATATCTTATACGTTTCACTACAAATTTTACTTTTTTTTTAAGGTGATGCAGTTTTTTTGTCTGCCACTGTAGGTGGAAGCAAATGTGTTGACAGAAACCCAAAGGATAATTGTTTTTTATGATTCAATCAAAATTTCATTAGAGATGGTGTCTGAATCCTATAGCTAGTATTATCAATTTTGCAAGACAGATAAAACCAAACATATACATACCTTATAGAGATAGGTTTTATTGTGGCAAGGGCCTTCATCAACAAGCAAAACATATTCTGGAGCTGGCCATCTCCGCTTGCTACACAGTTCCATCAGGAATGAAACAGGATGCTTACCTATATATACCATGTAAAATTAGAATGGCTCTATTTTGGTGCAATATTTCATTTCTTCAATATCTTATCCTTAATTTCCATTCATCACAAGCATGCCTCATCAACATTTACTTAGTCTAAATATAGAAAAAACCTATGGCAACAGAAGGCTTGGCATAACTTTTGTGAAATATGTTGAATTATGTAACTTAAGTTAGCACTGCATTATAGAGAGAGGGATGGGGGAACTTTATTTCACCTTACATTTTGTTGATTTTACTTACCACTTACAGTACTTCTGATAATGTTGATAGATGATGTAAAAGAAATATCAGTTGTATAACAAAGACCCCTATTTAAGAATGGATACTGTAATTTACTTATGAACTCAGGGCTTAATCAATTTAGGCTTACATAATTTTTAAAATTCTTTGTAATTTTATTTTACACTGTTCTTTTGCACTCACTTATTGTATTTCCTCTTTTTTACTCTTTCAATTACAACCTTCACTGAAAATTAATACTGAAAACAATATTGCTCTGCATCCATTATAACTACAAAAGGATTTGACTGGCATTATCTGAAACTGTTTGTGTTTCTACCACACTATTGAACATTAATAATGATTTTAAAATTACTGTAATAAGAAAGCATTTAATAAATTATCTACCTACCTTTTCTTGAGGTGTCAAAACAGGAAATAGTCACTGGGGGGGCCTGATCCAAACTGTAAGGTGGATGGTAAGCAACAGCATGTGACCTGTGCGCTTGTGTGTTGTCCTGAAGAAGCAACACACCTCTGGAAAGTTTTCTGTGGCATTTTTCCTTGATGAAACCCCTTAGGTTGTACAGTAGGGATGCATATGACTCTCCAGTGACAGTCTGCTTGTGTTCCAAGTAGTGAATGTACAAAATTCCCTCAGCATCCAAAAAATGGTGGCCATAATCTTGCCAGTGAAGGTTGTGTCTGAAATTTTTTGGGTGGGGGAGAACCTTTGTGCTTCCATTGCATTGATTCTTGCTCGGTCTCAGGATTTCAGTGATGAACCAACGTTTCATCATCTGTAGCAGTCCTGGAGATGAAAGTTTCAGGATCCCTTCCATAAAGCTCTAAATTCTCCTCACAACACACTGTACTCTGAATTGCTTCTGCAAAGGGGTCAGAAATCTGGGGACCCACCTTGCACTGACTTTAATCATCCCCCAAATGTTCATGGAGGATGGTTATAACTGTTCCCTCAGATATCTGACACTCCCTAGAGATTTGGGACACCTTTAAATGTCATTCAGCACAAGGGTTTCCACAGCTTGGCACATCTCTGGAGTGGTCACTGTCACAGGCCTTCCTGGACATGGATTATCTTCAATGGACTCTCTATCCCACTTGAATTGTTTTGACCAGAATTTCAGTTGGTACTCTGAAGGTGCACTGTTGCCATACACAGCCACCATCCTTTCATGACGGCCCATTTCCTTCTTTGACGAGAAACTTAAAATGACTGAATGATGCTCCAATTTCAGCAAATCCATAATTTGATACAGCTGTCTTCCTTCTTTCTGTTCATCATCACCAGCCATTTTCAATCCACTGCAGGATGAAGGCCTCTCCAGCAACTTTCCAGTTCCTTCTGATTTGAGCACTGGCCATCCATTTACTACCCAAAAATTCATGAATTTCATCTATCCATCTCCGCCTTTGTCTTCCAGGTTTTCTTCTAGCTCCTCTTGGGTACCATTCTGTTATTTTCTTAGTCCATCTGTTATCATGTCTTCGAGCTATGTGTCCTGCCCAAGCCCATTTTAGTTCTTTAGTTTTGATAAGAATGTCCTTTACTTGAGTTTGCTGCCTAATCCATGTGTTTCTCTTCTTATCTAACAGTCTGATTCCCAATATAATTCGTTCCATTCTTCGCTGTGTAGTTCTCAGCTTCTCTTCCATTCTTTTGGTGAGTGCCCAAGTTTCACTTCCATAAGTCATGGTGGGGAGTATACACTGGTTCATTATTTTAAGTTTCAGACAAACTGGGATATTGCTCTTCAGTATGTGACTATATTTCCTGAATGCTATCCATCCAAAATTTATTCTTCTCTTGACTTCCAGCCATTTATTATTATTACAGCTAATAACTTGTCCCAGATAAGTATATGACTCCACCTTTTCAATTACTGCTCCTTCAATCATTATTTCCCTTTCTGTGGTATACTTGTTCATCATTACTTTTGTTTTAGCCATATTCATCTTCAGTTCAAAATCCTTACTAACTGTGCATAACTGATTAAGATTTTCCTGTAATTCTTTGGGATCTTGGCTTATGACCACAATGTCATCTGCAAATCGTAAATGGTTTAGGTACTCTCCGTTCACACTGACTCCTTTCTGCGACCAGTCAAATCTCCTGAAAGCTTCCTCAAGGGCAGCAGTAAACCGCTTCGGAGATATTGTGTCTCCTTGTCAAACTCCTTTCTCGATTTTAAATTTGCTACTGTCTTTGTCTAGTCTAATAAAGGAGGTAGCACTCTCATATATTTTCTTCAAAATCATAATATATGGGGTATCTATGCCTTGTCTTTCCAGTGCCCGAAACATTGCCTTATGCTGTATGGAGTCAAATGCCTTTTCATAATCCACAAATGCCAGGCATAATGGTGTTTTATATTCATTTGCTTTCTCCATTAGCTGTGATATTACGTGAAGGTGATCCATAGTTGAGAATCTTGTCCTAAAGCCAGCTTGCTCTTTCGGTTGATTCTCATCAAGTATTCTTTCTAATCTGTTAGTAATGACCCTTGTGAACAACTTGTAGATGTGGGATAACAAGCTAATTGGTCTATAATTTCCAATTTCTGATTTATCTCCTTTCTTATGCAGCAAAACTATGTTTGCATTATTCCACTGCTTAGGTGTCACACCTTTTCGAATGCACTTTGTGAAGAGCCTTGCCAGCTTTTGTGTTATGTCTCTTCCTCCCAATTTTAACAACTCTACAGTAACTTCATCTTCCCCCAGGGCTTTCCGATTCTTCATTTTCTTCAATGCATGTTCTACCTCATCAGGAAGAATATTGGGTATGTCGTATGTGTTGCTACTTTGCAATCCATCTTCCTCACTGCTGCATTCATTCCCTCGCTCCTTGTATAATTCTCTATGGTAGTCTTCTGCTATTTGAATTATGCCCTCTCTGATGTTTATAAGTACACCATTGCTATTCTTCAGTTTCAGTATTATTTGTCTTTCTGTATTACTGCTCATGGCTGCTGATTTAAATCCTTTGTTTTCCCTTAATGCTTGTTCTACTTTTCTTGTGTTAAATCTTCTTATGTCCTCTCTGAGTCTCTTTCTACTGGCTTTGCATAACTCAGTATACTCAATTTTCTCCCTGTCAGTGTTTTTCTTGCTCTTCATTTGTTGTCTTCGGTTCATCACGACAAGTGTTTCTTGACTAATTTTTTCTTCTTTGGATTTCTTTTTCCCTATAGGTTTCTTGGGCTTTATCACTTTCAGAAAGTTGTAGTATTCCTCGTCTGCAGAAGCTCAAACTTGTTCTTAAGTTCCAGTACATACTGCTTTTTCTCCTCCTCTGTTATCTCAAAAACCTTTGTATTATTTACTCGAGTCAGTTTTTTCCTTTCCTTTCCTACATCTATATCAAGTGTACATCTTACCATTCTGTGATCACTTCCAACACTTACCTTATTCAGGACGGTAACATCATTCACAATATATCTTCGGTTAGTGAGGATGAAGTCGATTTCCTTAGTTGTTAATCCATTTGGACTCTTCCATGTCCACTTTCTGTTCACCCTTTTCTTGAAAAAAGTGTTCATTACTGACAGTCCTTGAGATTCTGCAAATTCCACAAGTCTTTCACCTCTTTTATTTCTTTCACCAATTCCAAAATTTCCTATAGTTCCTCTTTCTGTGCTGTTTTGCCTTTTTCCAACCTTAGCATTGAAGTCCCCCATAATAATAGTGTAGTGGGTTTTCTGCTCATCTAGAAGACTCTCAATTTCAGTGTATATTTCTTCGACCTCTTCATCATCACGGCTCGATGTTGGTGCATAAATCATTATAATCTTTAGCTTGTACCTCTTAGAAATCTTGAATATTAGTCTTGACACCCTTGGTGATGTACTTTTGAATTCCAAAATGTTGTTTTTAAAATCTTTATGGACCAGAAACCCAACTCCACCTTCACTCCTTTTACTGTTTCCATTGGTGTACAGCAGATTTCCACTTGATAAACTTATAAGTGATTCATTTCTTCTTCTTGTTTCAGCCAAACCGATGATATTCCAATTCACATTTTCTAATTCCTTTTCCAGCTCTAATATCCTGTCTTCACCGATGAGTGATCGTACCTTATAACAGGCCAAGTTCAGTTTCCGTGCATGGCAGCCTGGTCATACCCAGAGATTCTTAGCACCCTCTGCTTCCACTCTGATCCTCTCGCTGCTGTAAGAGGGAGAGTGAAAGCTGCTGGGGACTGAGGGCCATTTGTATTGTTGTGCTCTCATTGCTGGAGGGTTTGGTCTTTTCCTCTTCGCGCTGACCAGGCATCTTGAAGAGAACCACTCTACACGTTCGTTGCCACCTAAGTGACGTAACAGGGCTTACAATCGAGAAGGTGTGCATGAGTGGATTTTAGGGAGGCAGGCCAACCGGACTTCTCCTAAATCTTCTGTAATAGAGAGATATTGGATCCATCAGTGTTTTAGGCTGAGTGTCTGATAACACACAGGATACCTGTTCCCCTCTAAGCCCCTTTTGCTTGATAGATGTTTGTAAATTTCATGGTATGGAGCTAAGCATGTTGGAAGCTCCCTTTTGAACTATGCGCTCCTTTCAGTTGAAGGATCTGCATTAAAAAAAAAAAAAGATTCTAATTGCTCGGCTAAGTTTATGCCTTCCCATATGCTTTTTAGTTTAAAATTTAGAACTTCAGAATTTTCATCTGCGCTATCATCCTCTGAATTCATTTGGTTTACCTCCGATGCCATTTCCACCAAATCTGCCTTGCCAGCTTCTTTTTCTACCAGTAATTTTTGAATATCTTCAGTAGTCTTATCATCAAAACCTTTCCCTCCTACTTTCTTAGCAAGCCCTACTATCACACTGATTCTGTTTTCTGCCGGTTCGAAAATATTTCCTGAATGAATGGACTCTGGCCATACATTGTTCCAACATACATGTGCTGACAGTTTTACTTCTTTGACCGATAAAGTTATGATTCTGATACAGTCCACAATTGAAAAATGTTTCCATGCCCCTATCACTTCGATAGATTCGGAATAATTTTTTTCCAAAATCCATTGTAATGATTTTCTGATGTAATGAGTTTTAAAGGTGGATATAATGCTTTGATGTAAGGGTTGAATTAAAGAAGTTGTATTAGGTGGTGGGATCATTACTTCAACATTTTGGATGACAAATCTTTTTGATGGCCTGGCACGTTATCCAATAGCAATAAAACCTTTGAAATCTAGATTTTTTCTGCTTTAAATAGTTTTCTACAGCTGGCACAAATCAATTTAGAAACCATTCTTTAAATAAATCGGCAGTTATCCAAATTTTGCTTAAGTTTCTTAGGCATAATTTAGGGCTAGAATTTAATTCACAACAAAGAAAATATTCCAATACAGTTCTTAAGAATAAAGTTTAGTAATACACCCAGAAAATAAAAACAATCAAATAAAAACCAAAATAACTTTACAAAAACCTTAAAAATCATGAACTGCACGATTCAAAGTCACAATTTTTTTATGGTCTCAAACAAGCACAAGTTCAACAGCACAGAACCTAACATGGGGATTTCTCAATCTTTTTTTTTTTTTTTTTTTCCCAATAACAACTATCAAGTCAACAGAGGAGATTCACAAAAAAGAATGGATATGTTTAAAAATTACATCCAACATAATAGTAGGTTTTCTCTGCACAAAATCTCAAAAATACCATGTTATAAGGGATTGCCTGTACATGTATACATATAAAGAATGTTATTACATTAAACATTTGATTTCAGAAAGATACACAGTTACATGCTGGTGAAAGGTGGCTCAGAAAAGTAGAATAATACAGATATCTGTATTATTCTACTATTCCGCTCTTTACTTTAGGTAACATCTAAATTTTTATGCAAGTCCAGTTGAGAAAATCAACTCACTGAAGTGTTTAGGTCAAAACAAGGTGTATATATACTGCATTCTAATATACTCTAATGCATTACTGTTTTGATATCCAAATATTGTATTACATTAGAAATATTACCATCATTAAGGTATATAAATAAACATTATCAAAATTTTGTTAATAGAGGCATATGATGCAAGAAAGTAAGCTTATACAGCATCAGCCAAAAAAACCCAAAAAACTTCCCACTTCACCCATCCATTTGCTCCAAAGTTTGTCCAGCTCTTCATTGAATTTATATAAGCTAGCAACTTCCACAACGGCAGACAGAAGTTTGTTCCAGCAATCAACCACCGGCTGGCTAAAGGCAAATTTCTGCACATCTGTTCTACAACTGTCTTCTCTCAATTTGAATTTATGTCCCCTCAGGTGTGTAATCTGAGCAAGAGGAAGAATCCCATCAGCATTGAGCTTGCTAAACCCATTCAAGGCCTTATACACTTCAATCAGATCGCCTTGCAAGTGCCTAGTCTCCAGACACTGCAATTTGTAGAACTTAAGAACTGTTCTATCTCGGCAAGAGCAACCCTTTGTTCCCCTCTCCAATCTCGTTGCTCTTCTCTGTACTTGTTCCAGCAGCTCTACATCCTTCCTAAAACGAGGCCTCTAGACTTGTATGCTCAAAGTGTGGCCCGACCACTGCCTTATACAAGGGGATAATCACCTCCTTATCCCTGCTCGCAAAATTCCTGTATTTCCAGTGTTTTCCATTATTTTTGTCCTGTATTATATAAACAGAATTAAATAGTCGTCAATTACAAATGCAAGGATATGTATCTAATCGATTCTAGACTTGAATAAGAAATATGGTGTGTCACCTCTCATCTAAGTTTTCTTAGAAAAGCCTTATTGTGTGCATGTTAGGGAAATATGAACAAGGAGTCTGCACTAATGGGCAGTATTGGAAATTTTACAGAAGAGGACAAAACATACTGTTAAGATTTTTAAGAGGTGCGAAAAGCACAGTTCTGTGTGTGCATGAGGATGCACATTACATCACGAAAGTCAGTGTCTGTCTGACAGTATTAAAACGTAAAGTAATATAACAAACAACAACAAAGTTTATAATGAAAAAATTAGAAAAAACTGCAAAATAGCCAATATAATATAACACACATACACAAAAACAATCCTTACTATTTATTGCACGCATATGTATATCAGGTGTAGCTACACCATAGCTCACAAGCTGCATCCATTTCTTTGGCACTCTAAGTGTTATCTCAGAGAAATATGGGCTCAAAATGCAAAAAAAAAAAAAAAGAAAAAAAAGGGGTTAAAACAAACAATCAAAAACCCCTGATGAACAGTGACTGAATTTCTAATGATTGTAATATCCAACTCACATCATCAAAAAATTTGTGTATGCTGTTCTATCTTTCATTCAAATATATATGAGAGTGAGAGAGAGAGAGAGAGTATTCTTTGAAAATCATCTTGTTTGTCTCTTAAAGTTACTAAACTTTCCCACCCCATTTATATACTTGATAGTATTTTCTTTTAAAAATTGCTACTGCTGTTTACTAATAATGAACATTCCCTCAAGCATGTTGTAATCTTTAAAATTCAGGGAAGGAAAAGTGCTCTCTTTGCTCTTCCTGCCCAACATCCACATCTGCATTAAAGATAATTATCATCTTAAAATTACTCATAACCATGTGCATATACATACCCCTATCAAAAATATTTAAACTACAGTTTTGCACATTAAATACGAGGGTGGTTCAAAAGAATTGCCCTGACCTAGCTGCTGAGGTGCAAGCCTGTTGATTCTTGGCACATGCCATGCCTACATGTTTTGATTCTCACTAATTTTGTGAGTGAGTTGGCATAATAGGCACCTGTAATTGTTCTACCTTTCAGCAGGTAATCAGTCATTATTATGCCTTTCTCATCCCAAAACATTGTCAGCAAGACCTTTCCTGCTGACGCTTGGACCCTTGCCTTCTTGGGAGGTGGGGAATCATGATGTCGCCATTCCATGGACTACTTTTTATATTTAGGGTTGAAATGGTGTATCCAACTTTCATCCTGAGTGATTAGACAAGAGAAAAAGTCTTCGCCATTTTTTTGGCACAGGGCTAACAACTCTTGTGATTTCTGTTGTTGATCAGCCTTCTGAAAACCAGTCAATAATCGGGGAATCCATCTTGCACTCAGTTTCTGTAAATGGAGTTGGCCATGAAGGACTGTTTCAACAGAGCCCACACTAATCCTGGGACAATTCACGCACATATATCCGGCGATCTTCCATGATTAACGACTCCACTTTTTTGATCATGCTGTCATCAATGGCTGAATGGGGACGACCTGGAATGGACTCAGATTCTACCGATGTCCGACCACACCTAAACTGTTTATGCCAGTGCTTCACAATGCCATAGGGTGGGGCTTCATCCTTATATACAGCAGTCATTTCCTCGTGGATTTCTTTAGGAGATTTCCCCTTCAAGAACAGATACCGGATTACAGCTCTGGCTTCAACTTTGTCCATGATGCTACTTCGTCACATGTTCAGCTCTGTAAGAGAAAAACAAATTAAGACACAGGGCTGAAATTTTACACCTTTAGTACAGAGATATGTATGATGCTACACACAAAATATCATGACTCTGCGATATGTGGAAGTAGGTGAGGGCGATTCTTTATTGAACCACCCTTGTATTACTATTATAGAATTATCTACTGGTCAGTCTCAAACAGGTTCAAGTCAACTGTGAATTATGTAAACAAAACATAATACCAATTATTGATTTAACTCTAATGGGTCTACAGAAAAGAAAGATATTATACCTGAAAGATCTTTCGCTAGTTCTTCATCAGACACCAAACCTACAATAAAAGAATCATCAACATAATAATGAGTAAACAAATAAAAAAGTCAGAAATAAACATATACACAAAACTATAAAAATTTTATTGTAAAACTTTTGACCACCCTTTGATGCTCTAAACCAGAGATCAGCATTGTCTTGTAACAATAACAAAGGATATGAGATAACTTCATTTAATTATATATATTTTTTTTTATGAAAACCCCAAACATGAAAGGTATCAAAACCTATAGTATTTAGTACCATGCATGGGTTGAAGGAGAAGTATGGGGGGAGGGGGGATGCCGGAAACTTTGCTCTAGAGACTAAACATGGGTTTCACCACCTCAAGCCTCCAATAAGCAAAGTGGTGGTATTTCACCGGTTGATGAAAGTCATCTACCACCTGAATGCTGTTATGAGACCTATAACAAACAGAGACAGGTATATAAGTCCCTGTTTTAACATAAAGTTGGCCACTTTGAAATGCACTTTAAAATCTTTTATCTACTTTGTGTAGACCACAGGCATTCAAATTGTAATTCTCAGGCCACTATGCAGTTCATGAAGCTATTCTGTTAGACCTGATATCCTAACCCTAATGTAAAAATTAATGAAACTATGTCTCACTGGGGAAATAATTTGTAATTGACATAAGTCGTATTAATCCAAACACTGGTGTTCTAGTAAAGCAGAAACAAATTTCACATCAACCTTAAGATTTTGCCTCTTACCTTATTTGTTACACTATATTCTGCCTTGTCTTTGAGTAATTAATTATATAACATGTATATGTAAAGGGTGATATACAAGAATTACAACTGTATTTTAGCCCTATACTGGACTTAAGATTTGAAAAGCATTTACAAAAGTACATATTACTTGTTGAGACCATCTTGTTTTGCTGCATATATCTAATGATGTAATGAGTAGTCGACATTTTTGTAATGTACTTTATTTCCTCATGGATTTAAAAAAAAAAAAATTGAATAAAACATGTATTTCATGGATATTCTGTCATTATCAGAATAAACAAAAATGTAAAATTGATTATTTATACATTTAGCAAATTGATAATAAAAAACCACCTCTCTAAAGCACAACCACTGTAATATGCATAGTGCTTAAACTGAGAATTTCTCTTCTCTGTACTGCTGTCATATTGCTCAGCACTTCAGCTATTCAATACAGTATATGAATAACTTGCATATTATCCATACAGCAGACAGAATAAAATAATATAACAATAACTGATTCTTTGTTTTAATTATATCTAGGATGGTTCCAAAAAATCTTTCTAAAAGGGTCAAACATAAAATTTAATGAAAATCACTGAGAGCCAAGTTATTTCATGCAGACAGATGGATGTAGTGAAGTCAATCGATGACTTTTATTCATATGTGAACATGCCTAAAAACCTAAGGATATAGCATTTTAATAACTTCTAAACTGGCTGGACTGGGCTGGGCTGAAAAAGTTCTGAAATAAAAGGAGGTATTTTAATACAGGTTTATTTATTAAAATAAATAAACCTGCAATAAAATACCTCAACAGCCACAATAGTTCTGATACTTTGGGCCAACATGTTCAGTGAAGGTTTCTATCAAGAAGGCATTATGTGTGGGTACTTGAAACAGACCATTTATAATGGTCTGTTTCAAGACCATTATAAATGGTCCTCCATTTATAATGGAGGACCATTTATAATTAGTCCTCCATTCATAAATGGAGGACTAATTATAATTAGTCCTCCATTTTCAACTTGGCAAATGCTTTGTAAATGAGGTTGCCACAGCACATAGCTACAACTTCTCAGCACAACCCAATTGCAGATTTTAGGAGTTATTGAAATACCATCCTGTGTTTTTATTTTTTATTATTATTATTATTATTACTATTATTCAGCGAGATGAGAAGGGAGGCACTGACAGACAAATAATTTCTGTATAAATTTTTATTCTATTTCATTTTGTTACATTTGATTTTTCAAATTTTGTATTTTTTTTTTTCTTTTCTGGATTTAGCTGTACTGAAATTTCTTGTTATGGCAAGTAGTACAACTATTGGTTTCTAACATAGCTGAATACTGCTTACTTTGACCTTAAAAAGTTGAAAACCACTGATATAAACATTTTGAATTTTAATCTTTGCTGCTGGCATATAAGAACCTATATGAGTGAACCTGGAATACCAATTCTGATAGACTGCCGACCACTGACCTAAACCTCTAAGTATTTCAAATTTGCTTATTTTCCAGATATTAATAGCACTGGTAAAATATTTAAACTCTTATCTTGAGCAAATGGCATACACAAAATACACTTATATGGCGGTATCAAATTAAAGATAATTCTTTTTTATATTTATCTTTTTTAATTATCTTTAATTTTTCCATCTATAAAAATTGAAAAATTACAAAAGAATTCAAAAATTTCTTATTTAAAAAAAAATTGAATTGAAAACAGGAGAAATTACACAACGATGCAATTTTCAAGAAATTAAGTAGTAGAATGGTTTGGCATACGAATTTAATTTTGTGAAACTGGATTGTTTTCTGCAGCAGCATGTTCGAGAGGCAACCAGAGAAAGTAATACTCTTGATCTGGTTATCAGCAGTGATCATTCGTGTATTAAGAATTTGCAGATAAAGGAACCACTAGGTGGCAGTGATCACAGTGTGCTGAAGTGGGATTTACTCAAAGAGGTAACTACCGTCAGGGGTAAAGGAAAGGGTTTTTGCTTCCGTAAAGGGGAGTACAGTGGTCTCAGACAGTTTTTAAATTCTGTACAGTGGGATCGACTGACGATGTTACAAACAGTAAATTCTAAGTGGGAAGCATTCAAGGAATTAATCGTGGAAGCTACTAGACTTTTCATACCGATGAAGAAATATTGTTCAAGGTTAGGCCTAAATGGTTATCAAATGAACTAATGAGACTCGTAACAGAGAAGAAAAATGCATGGGATGCATATAAATTATCAGGCGACGCAGAAGCCTGTAGCAGATATAAGCTAGTCTGTAATCAGGTCACAAAGGAGGTTCGGCAGGCAAAGGCGGATTACGAGAAATCTTTGGCAAAAGATGCTAAGAAAAACAGCAAGGATTTCTTTACTTATATAAACTCTAAAAGGAAGGGGCTGAATATGATTGGTCCACTTGACATCGATGGTTCGACTGTTGATGATCCTGCTCAGATAGCAAACAAACTGAATGAGTATTTTGCATCTACATTCACACGTGAGGAATCATTACAGTTTGAAAATGGAAGAAGGTTATCAAATTGTAGCAGTGTGCTTAATGATTTTGTAATAACTGAGAGCAAAGTGGAGGAGAAATTGTTGAAGTTAAACATAAGAAAGGCACCTGGGGCGGATGGGATCTATCCAGTTATATTAAAGGAGGCGGCAAAGCAACTAAGCAAACCCTTAGCCATAATTATGAGAGCATCCTTGGATTCAGGGGAGGTTCCCACGGACTGGAGATGTGCAAATGTATCCCCAATTCACAAAGGAGGTTCGAAGGGTGACACGAATAATTACAGACCAGTTAGTTTAACTTCTGTTCCGGGTAAAATAATGGAGTCACTGGTTAAAGATGCATTGCAGGATCATCTAGACAAGACTGCAGCAATAATTCAGACACAGCATGGGTTTGTTAAGGGAAAGTCTTGTCTGACAAATTTGATTAGTTATTATGATGTGGTCACAAAGGAATTGGATGCAAAAAATAATTTTGATATCATATACTTGGATTTCAGGAAAGCTTTTGACACTGTTGCGCATGGAAGACTACTGTACAAATTGGAGCAGAATGGTATTAAGGGTAAGTTGCTACAATGGATAAAAGGATGGTTAAGTGGGAGAAGACAGAGGGTGGTAATCAATGGGTGCTGCTCTTCGTGGACTAATGTTATTAGTGGAGTCCCACAGGGTTCGGTGTTGGGTCCACTGTTGTTTTGTATATTTATCAATGATATTGATGAAGGTATATCAGGCTTAATGTCGAAGTTTGCAGATGACACGAAGGTTGGCAGGGTTGTTAATGACAGTAATGGCAGTGTGCTACTGCAACAGGATCTAGATAATTTGGGCAGATGGGCTAAGAAGTGGCAACTGAAGTTTAACCTTGACAAATGCAAAGTACTGCATATGGGTAGAAGTAACCCCAGAGAAACGTACCAACTGTGTGGTACTACACTTAAGGTGGTAGAAAATGAAAAAGACCTGGGAGTAATTGTGCAGTCAGATATGAAGTTTTCTGAGCAATGTAGACAGGCTGCTAGGGCAGGTCATGGGGTTTTGTCAATGATATATAGGAATTTTGCTAGCAGGGAAAAGGAGGTGATTGTCCCTCTGTATAAGGCAATGGTCAGGCCACGCCTTGAGTACTGCGTACAGGTCTGGAGGCCTCATTTTAGGAAGGATGTAGATTTGCTTGAGCGTGTACAGAGAAGAGCAACACGATTGGTGAGGGGAATGAAGGGATCCTCTTACCAAGAGAGGCTTAAGTTCTGCAAATTGCAGTGGCTGGAGACTAGGCACCTGCGCGGTGATCTGATTGAGGTCTATAAGGCCTTGAATGGGTTGAGCACGCTGAATTCTGATGGGATCCTCCCACTTGTTCAGAATACGAACCTACGGGGACATAAGTTCAAATTAAGAAAGGATAGATGTAGAATAGATGTGCGGAAATTTGCCTTTAGCCAGCGGGTGGTTAATTGCTGGAACAAACTTCCATCTGTCGTTATGGAAGTTGATAGGTTGAATAAATTTAAGGAGGGACTGGACAGGCATTTGGAGGGAATGGTGTGATTTTTTTTTTTTGGCTGATGCTGCATAAGCTCCTACACTTGCTTTCTTGCATCAAGTGCCACTACTACTACTACTACTACTACTACTATCTAACTGAATTTTTATTGATAAATTATTTTTAGCATAAAAAAATATTAGGTTTAATTAATTAATTAAATAATTTAATTTTTGGGTGTACCAATAACATATATTAGTTGTTGCTTCAGATTCCATAAAAATTTAGAAAGTTTTTTTGCAAGGAAGTTAACCTGTTTGCTATGGTACACCACATGTAGCAAACATGAAAGGAGGCCAACTTTCTTTTTAATTTCTGAAGAGCATTTTGTGCTTTTTTGAATCCTGCTTGAACGGTACCAATATTTTACCTTTTCTTAATGAATTGCATGCCTTGTTGTAACTTTTTATTTTTTTAATAAAAAAATATATTATTTAAAAAAATGTTAACCAATCTAAAACTTGGTACACTGCTAAATGAAACCGAATCACTGAAGAACCAATAACTTGGAAATATTTTCAAGCTTCAGCTAGGAATTCTGGTATAAAGAAAGACTGGACAACACAATACGCCACTTAATATATAGGGTGATTTGAAATGTTATTATCTTTTTTGGTTAAGGTAAAGAAAGCCTGCACGAGAAGCATGCAAAAGTTCGATGAAATTTACCAGTATAAGCACTTTGCCGTAACGTCATTTGTATTGTCGTTTGCTCGGTAAACAGACGGTGGGTGTTATCGGTCTGGAGTAGAAGTTGAATCCCACGGGAGCTTGAAACCCTCCCGAAGTGGGGGTAACCTGACCTTTTTTTCTTTAGAATCACTAACTGAATCACGAATAGAGTCATATTGGAAGTTCTGGCGTCTTAAAAAATGTTCGTAACATAGTTTCACTGGTAAACTTTGAAAACGTTTACCGGTGAAACTCTTGTGTGGGCTTCTTTTGCCTTTTTTTTTTTTTTTAATAAACAATTTATCCACTAATCCACCAGTGATTCTAAAGAGAAAAGGTCAGGTTACCCCCTCCACTTCGGGAGAGTTTCAATCTCCCATGGGATTCAATTTCTACTCTTAACCGATAACACCCACCATCTGTTTACCAAGTGAGCAACAATACAAATGCCGTTACGGCAAAGTACTTTACTGATAAATTTCATCGAACTTTTGCACGCTTCTCGTGCAGGCTTTCTATCTTCACCTCTATTTTTAAGAGGTACTGTTATATGGAACATAAAACATTTAATTAAGTAACGTTTCAGACAGTGTCACACTATTTACTCCACATGTATTCAAATCAACACAGGAGAACCAGCACTGTTAACATTTCTTAATTGCAGTATTTTCCACTGTATGTGAAAGAGAGCCCACAGGTATACTGCCAGATTATATAATTTCCTCCTTCCAGTTCCTCTAGTATAATTCCCTTATAATTTCTTCCAGTTCATCAACAGTTCTTGGCCTTCTCTTAAGTTTTTCATTGGTTTATCCTCAAAAAGAAAAAAATAAAAATAAAATTATCCATTTAGGTCAAATCAGGACTCCCTATAGACCACCATGTTAGCTAATCCTTCAGTTATGGAAATTAATGCACAACAAGTTTCATAGGAATACTGAAATGTGGATGAGTGCTGCCCTGCACAAAGTTAATTTCCTATGCAATTGGGCAACATGACTTTAGGAAAAACAAGGTATCTTTCTGAATTTATATTTTATAAAATGTATAGGCTGAAAATTCTTTCATATGTCATCTTACAACCACACTGTCACTTTGGGATAGCTTTGATTCTTCTGCACTGTTTCCTACAAATCCAGTAAGGGCTAGTGTCTGTTAACAAGGCCCTTGACATTAAAAATGGCTTCACTGGACCATAAAATGTTTTTTAAGAGATTCTACCATTTTAGCACAGCCAGCAAAGGACTGGTTGTGTGCTGAAATCATGCTTGGGTCCAAGCATGATTTTAGAAAACTCCATCCTTCAATCACACTCTTCTTGATAGGGACCCTTCACAGTGTGGTTTCCATGATTAGCATTTTGGGTGCCTCTGTAGCCAGGTGGGAAGGAGCAGCAGTGCGTAGCACACGCTTCTTGATTAAACCGGGGTTCGAGCCTGTCAACACCAAATACGGAGGATGTGGAAAGGTCAGGGAATGACCACCGCATATTCCCGGAGCAATATGGCCTTAGCTGCTAATGCTCCTAAAAACCAAATAACAAACAAACGATTAGCATTTTTTCTGTTTTCAGAATTTTCAGCACAAACAGTAAGTCAGCCAAGTTTCATGCATATGCACTCTAATGGATTTCGTAGAACTTTGTGAAAAAGCATTTTGTACCATCTTAATATTTTCATATGACAAAGAAGTGGATTTCTGCTATGCTTTTTATCCATCACACATGCTACTGCTATCAGCTTTTGGTGGCAATGATTAATGGTTTAAGATTCAATGTTGCATTCCTTATTCATTCAGCACATCACAATCTCTAAACAGCTGTTACTAACCCCCACACTCCATATCTGGCTGCAAACTTTGCTCCACTGCTGATACCCAGATCTCCAACAGTTACATAAAACAAAACAAAACAAAATTGTACTGCAAGTACAGTTTTGTGTTGTAGAATTTAAATGATATCAAATTCTCTAATAAATAATTTTGAATAAGTACTATGCTCCTGTACGTTTTCAATCACCCTGTATATGTAGTTAAGCTTACAACAAAAAAATTATTAAATATATTTAATATGACATACAAGTCAGTGCAATTGCATCATTTCTGTATGTAGCCAACTACTTAAGTAGTTATAAATTGGCATCATTAAGTTTATCTCATATTGTGAATACCTTCACGAGTTGCCATGATATTGCACTACCTCGAATAAGTAACGCTTCACCATAGGAGAAGACTATTGTTACTTATTCTCAGTGGATACCATCACCCATAAGGCACCGTTTCGGAGCTTACTGGCTCCTCATCAGTGGGTAGGCAGGTACCCTGGTGTTGTAACGATGACAACCCAGTTGCAAAGTATAAGCACACAATATGAGAGATGCCTGATGGTGTGGAGTAATTTCATGACTTAATGATGTCAATTTATAACTACTTGGCTACGTACATAAATGATGCAATTGCACTAATTTGTATGTCAGTTAACTCCCTACATAACCTGGGGCTTTAGCCCTAAACTATTATGCAGTCTATATTTAATATATAATATATTATATATACTCTTATGTTCCTTTTCAAACCCTTATATTTGTCAATGACTATTTGATGGTAAAGTAATCTGGAATAATTTTTTCTTGATGAAATTTATGATTATGAAAAACTGTTCATACAGTAAAAGGAAGGAAGTAGGACCTACCTCGCTTGTCCATTTTAACATCAACAACTATTGGCTCTACTGCACCTTCCTTGTTTTTACCTAAGCCCTCTCCAGGATTCCAGCCCATCTTCTTCAGAAGATTCATTCCAACGCCATCTTTTCCAGGGGCATTTCTGACGAGCTGTTCATAACAAAACAAAAGAACTTTAAATTAATCATCTTTATTTTAAAGATATCATATAAATTTATGTACACACACATCAGCTTAATCTCCTATTTTAACAAAGAAAAATAAAAGCAAATGACTGGCTGACTGATTGTTTTTTAAAGTTTTCCTCGGTGTATTCAATAGCATATTCCTTAACATAAAATGAATATAGGTAGTCTGGCAGACTCAAATATAATTTTAGTTTAATTTTTTTTTTTTTTTTTTTGGACAAGTCATGGTATATTTACCACAGTACATGATCATGGTATAATAATTATATTTTTGAAAAAAAGAAATTATTGGTCCTTAGGCATCAATTTTTTTTATTAACATCATTGCAATTAATCTGTTAAGGATGAAAAAGAAAGCCTTCCATAATGTTGTAGACAACATAAAAAAATGCAATTATCATACATTTAATTTGAAGGGGGCAACACATAAATGATCCCAAAACTCAAAAACATCTACATAGAACACTTACAACCTGCAGATGTTCCATGTGGGTATGTGTAATTCAATAGATGTCTAGCCTACTGTCAAGTTCTTCCCATATGTTATGGGTAGATTTGGGTGTGGCCACAACTTGCACAGCTGACGTCATCCTGTTCTTCAGGTCCTGCAGTATAAGCAGCAATGGGAATATATATGAAACCATACAAAGAAAAGTCAAGTGGAATTAGTGCTGGGAATCTTGGTGCTTCAAAGTGGCATTAATATCCCCAGAAATTGTACTCACACCCAATCCAACTGCCAAAGAAGCTTTTTTGGAAAGAGATGAACTTCAGTGAGACAGTCTTATTTTATCGAAATAAAAACATTCTTGGAAGTCCTCATGCAACTGTAGAAATAGTCACCGTAGTTTGATTTAAAATAATTAAAAATATTAAAAAAGTGTAATCACACTGGCAGAAGTCTCAGATAACCCAGCTGATGCTGCTAATGGGCTGAACGGATATTTTCCATCGATATTTACAAAAAAGTCCCTTCACAGTGAGGAGAAGGTGTGAGGTGCAGTTCAACAGTATGAAATGAATAACACTTATAGAAAAACTTTTCTTAGAGCCTTACTTGCCTTTCAGTTTAAAGGCAAGTAAGGCTCCCATGTTCAAGAAACTCACTTTGGAAAAGATTATGGTATTGACAAAAGGCCAGAAGGTGTGATGTCATAATTTGCAGAAGATATTCAGATTGGGAGAGTGGTTAATGATCAGCATTAAACAGTGATCCTTTGTGATCCCTTGAACAGGCTTCATGGATGGTCAGAAAAATGGCTGCTGTTTTAATGCAGCAAAATATAAGGCCATACATTTGGGGAACAGCAACCTCAAAATGACACATTTTGTGAGATAGAATTAAAAACAGTAGAAGAAAAAAGGAATTTTTGGGTTATGATACAGGTGGATATGGTGCTCTCTGTGTAGTGTAGAGGCAGCAAGAAGGGCCCATGGTGTTCTAACAACAATTATCAAATATTTACTTGTAGAGATAGGGAAGTTACAATCCTACTCTGTAAGGCAACTGTAAGGGTGCAGCTGGAATATTGTCAAGTGTGGACACTGTACCTGAAAGAAAAAAAAAAAAAAAAAAAACACTGAGCTTCTTGAAAGGGTCCAAAGACAGGCAATTGTTAGTAATCCTGGGTATAACCTCCATGCACAAGTACATGGTGGGTGACCACCCAGGTGTAAACCAACGCAAGCAGGGGTTGAGGTGTGGCACCCACACTACATGAAAGAACGCCGCCCCTCTATGTTACCAGGCAGTACTAGGTGGTAAATGACTCTCATCAACCGGTGAAATACCACCACTTTGCTTATTGGAGGCTTGAAGTGGTGGAACCCATGTTTAGTCTCTAGAGCTAAGTTCCAGTCAACCCTTCCCTATCTCTTCCATCATGCAGTATGATTGATGACTTTTGAGGTTATGATGAATGTCGTGGCGAGATCCAATATTCCTTATATTTCGAGGGTACAGCTCTAAAACGGTATTCGCAGGCCGGCCGCTAGTTAGTACACCAGACTGAACCTATTGGTAACTCTCTAGGAGGCTTCCAGATCAGCCAATATATAATCTTGCTACCTCTACTCTGCCAGATAGTGACTGGAGGGAGTCCGAGTAGTGTGTATGCGGGGAGCATTGTCGAGGCCACGTTATGTCAAGGATCTGGGTATATTCTTACCACGTGTACGCCATATCCAAAAATTTCATTACTTCATACAGCATGTCCCACCCATTTTTTCTTACTATTGAATACACCATGAATTGTCAAACTAATAGAGCAAGCTTATCTGCGAAAAGATCTAAACCGCCCAAGCACTTCCTAATTCATTTCACAAATATACGTGGTCTCAATTCTAATCTCAACGATGTCCGTTTCCACTTGCAGTCTGCCAAACCCCATGTACTTTTTCTGACAGAATCTCAGTTATCGGTTGATTCAACTACTGCTCATCTCAGATGCCCAAATTATTCGCTGTATGATTCCTTTCGCCTCAAAGGTGGTACTTGTGCTTATGTTCCTTCTGATATTCCCTGTCAGAAACTTGGCAATTTGGAATCTTCTCTGGCTTAAAATCTCTCTAGCTCATTGTGTCAAATTCATCTGTTGTCTCTACCGTTTTCCCAATTCCACCAATCACTTGGAGCTCTTTGACTTCCTCTCTTTGCAACTTGACTTTCTCTAGTCCAACTTTCCTAACAGTGAGGTAATTTTCCTTGGTGATTTTAATGTTCACAACTCCAGCTGGCTTCCGTTTTCTAGTCACACCGACCCAGCAGGTCGAGATGCTGAGGCTTTTGCAATTACTAATGACCTAGCACAGATTGTTCATTTACCTACAAGAATACCGGACAATCCTAATCATACAGCCAATATGCTTGATCTTTTTCTCACAAACAACCCTTCTAAGTACACGGTCGAGGTGAGAGGTCCTTTAGGCACTTCAGATCACAACTTGGTGATTGTCTCTTCTCCAATGGAACCTTTATCTCATGGCTATTCCCAACCTCGTGTTGTTTGGCATTATAAGAATGCAAAATGGGATGACCAACGAGACTTCTTTTCTTCTTTTCCATGGTTGGATTACTGTTTCAAAACTTCTGATGTCAACGTTTGCTCAGATCGTGTCAGTGAAATTATTCTTGCAGGAATGGAATCCTTTATCCCATACTCCACTTTAGAATCTCGTCCTTTATCTAAACCTTGGTTTTCCAATAAATGTGCTAAGGCTGTTCAAGAGAAGAATATTGCATATTGTAATTGGCTTGTTTCTAATTCTTCAGTTTCATTTTCTGCCTACACCAAAGCTCGCAACAATTGTAAAGCAGTTATTAATCAGTCCAAACTAGAGTTTGAACAGGCTAAGAGTAGAAAACTTGCTTCTTGCCCTAATGGTAGCCGAGCATTCTGGTCTCTTGCCAAAGCTATTGGCCGCAACTTTTGCCCATCTCTGCTCCCACCTCTGTCTAAACCAGATGGTTCTGTTGTAACTTCAGCCAAGGATAAAGCTGACCTGCTAGCATCCCATTTTTCTTCCAGCTCATGTATTAATGATCTTGGTAAAACACCTCCCACCATTCCCAACACGCTCCATTCAATGCCTCCTGTGGTCTTCCATCAAAAGGATATCAGAAGGATTTTGATGAATCTTGATGCTAAGAAAGCTCCAGGTCCTAATGGTATTTCTCCACTTGTTCTCAAAGCCTGTGCTCCTGAACTTACTCCTATTCTTTGCCGCCTGTTTTCACTTTCTTATTCCAAAGGTGTTTTTCCTTCTGCTTGGAAATTGGCTCATATCCAGCCAGTTCCTAAAAAGGGTGACAAATCTCTCCCATCCAATTATCGTCCCATTGCAATTACTTCTACTCTTTCTAAAGTAATGGAGAAATCAATTAACTGCCAACTCTTAAACTACCTAGAAACCTTCCGTCTGATCAACGATCGACAGTATGGATTCCGTCAGTGTTAATCCACTGGTGATATTCTGGCTTATGTTACCCATTTATAAACTAATTCAATGGAAAGGTTTGGTGAAACACAAGTAGTTGCTCTTGACATCTCAAAGGCTTTTGATCATGTTTGCCATAAAGGTCTTCTAAACAAGCTTTCATCTTATGGTTATCTAGTTTTCTCTCTGATCGCTCACTGAGGGTGATGGTAGATGGCTCTCTGTCTTCTAACTTCTTCACTAATGCTGGTGTCCCCCAAGGTTCAGTTCTTTCCACCCACTCTTTTCCTCTTGTATATTAATGACCTTCTTCCATTGACTGGAAATCCTATCCATAGTTTTGCCGATGATAGCACATTGCATTCCACTTTCCATTTTGAGAAACCTTGTCCTGCTCAATCAGCTTCAATTTCTCAAAAATCTGCTACCAATTCCTTAAATGCCAATCTTCAGGTAATTCTCCAGTGGGGCAAAGACAACTTAGTTGATTTCAACCCTTCTAAAGCTCAATCTTGTCTTATATCTCGCAAAAAGGATTCTTCTGCTCCTATGCTTATCTTTAGTGATACTCCGATTTCTAGGCAAAACGATATATTTCTTTTGGGGATTACCTGACTTCTAATCTCTCTCTTGGCTCAAGCACATTACAAATATTGCTTCCTCTGCATCTAAAAAACTTGGTTTTCTCTTTCGCTCTTGGCATTACTTTTCTTCCAAACAGTTGCTCACTCTGTATAAATCGCAAATCCGCCCTGCCATGGAATATTGTTCCCACATCTGGGGTGGTTCCTCCAAAACCTCTCTCAGGCTTCTTGATTCCATTCAGAAGAGGGCAGTTAGGTTAATTAAGGATTCATCTGTAACAGAGTCTCTCCACTTGCTTTCTCATAGACGTACTGTTTCTGCTGCATGCCTCTTCTACAGATACTTCCATGGGCACAGTGGTCTTGGCGCATTATAGCCTTAGTAGCTGATGCGCCAATAAAACCAAAAAACCAAACCAATTCCATGGGCACTGTTCTTCTGAATTGGCTTCTATAATTCCCGCTCTCTCTTTCAAAACAGTCCGAACACGTGCCACCACCACCAGCCAACATCCATTTACTGTCCAACTTCAAACCCACAGAACCAACTTTTCATCTTCCTCATTTATTCATTCAACTGCCGTTTTCTGGAACAACCTTCCTTCATACATATTTCCTGAAAATTACAATCTACAGAAGTTCAAGTCCAATGTCAACAAATATCTTCTTTCATCTTCTCAACCTCCAACCCAAGCACAGTACGAAGTACTATAGGTTCTAATACCTCTTGTGTTTGGGGTACACATAAAAAAAAAAAAAAAAAAGTGGTAGAATCAGCAATGATTCAAAAATGAGCAACGAGGATCATCTGTATGAGGAAAGCCATTAAATATGTGGGCTACAGAGCTTGGTAGCTAGGCACCTTAGAGGGAAACTGATTGAAGGGTAGAGTAAAATGAGTGAAGGTGAAATTTTCAGTTATAAATTATTTCACAAATAGGTCATATATTCAAATTATGAGGGAAGTAGTTTATACTGGACTAGGAAATTCTCTTTTAGTCAGCAAGTTAATTACTAGAATAAGTTTCCTCCATGAGTAGTTGGGTAGTAGAAGCTGACTGCTAGGGGAAATTCAAAGATAAGTTGGACTGGTACCTACAGGAGAAAGAAAACATGCAGCACACAGCAGTTTTATTTATCTCTTTATACATTAAAAAAGTTACTTCTACCTAAAAGTGTGGGCCATGCTGATAGAAATTTCCCCCCTAAAGCCTTGCAGAGTCCTTCAAGTCTTGAGTTAACCCACAAGGCTTTTAACATATAATCCCTCCTATCATGTCTGGGCAGAATTGCAGACACATAGACATTATGGCCTAGCTTGCGGCATTTCCTCAGCATGGTCCTGTATTTTTCCAACAAATCGTCAGATCGTGTACGTTTAATATCATTAGTCCCCACATGAATAATAATATTCTCTTTATCCCCTTTAAAATCTGACAATCTGTTGGTGACATCATCAATAGTTGCTCCCGGCAGACATACCCTGGTTCTACTCCACCTATTCTTATTACAAAAAATATTCCCTGTTTCCCCGACAATGGAATCTCCTAATAAAACAATGTCCTTTTTAACCAGAGTAGTTTGCACTTGGTTTTTCTGTTTTGAGGCTCGAATCAGGTGTGCATCTCTTAGTAGATTGCTGGAGTCTTGAGTCCCTGACGAGCTCCCAGATGCATTATTCTTGAGGGCAAGCACCCATTTTTTTCAGGGACTCAAATTGTTCCATCAGTGCACCAAATTGTAATTTAAGATCAGTGCACTCCTTACATCGATCACAAAGAAAAGAATCCCCAGGTGAGCTAGGATTAGTCACCAGGTCGACCTTGGAAAACATTCCACAGGTTCTGCAACGGATTAAATCATGACTCACCCGTAAATCGCCATCGGCTATTTCCATGTGAGTCATGATACCCTGTGACGTGTTTAAGGCAGATCTCATAACTACCATTTAAAATTAGCTAAATATCAATGAAAATTTACTTTAAAAAATTATATCTATAATATTATTAAAATCAAACTGTTACAGGAAAACCTATAACAAAATAATCCAACAATATCTAAATAAATCAAATATTTAAAGCACTAATCAAAAGTAATCCAATCCACTTAACTGAGGAGCCCTGATGAAGCGTGTCCGCTCACCTTGAATGCCAACACTCGATCTAAATACGCGTAAGGCCAGGGTGGGTGTGTTTTGTGAAGTATTAGTGTGGTTCGCGTTGTTCCTCTGGCCACTTAGGCTGGGGGCCTGTGGAGAGCCATTAACACTGCCCCAGGACACATTAGGAGAGAAGAAAGCTCTGGCGGGGCGAACCCTGGGGTAGCCTAGACATCCAAGGAGATCACCCCAAAAATTTTTTTTTTTATTGGAAAGGAGACAATGGGGAGAAAGGAAGAGGGTGGTATAAAAGTGGTAGAGAACGGAGGGGCAGTAGTTGAGGCACCCACCTGATTTGAAAGGAGAGACAGTAAGGGGACCCTTGGGTGCCCATCCTGGTCCAGAAGGTGGAAGTTGAAAGTGGGTAGTGGGGTGAGCCACCAAGCAAAAGGGGGGGGGGGGGTAGGACACCCAGGGTGGGGCAAGGAGACTCAACCACCCCGGGTGGTAGGAATAAAAGAACATAGGGAAAGAGATCCCTATGGTGGAGTGTGTTTTTTGCAACTCTGACCCACACTGGCCTGGGGATTACCCAAATGGCCAGTGTCAGCATCCCACATCATGCCAGCTAGAAAAAGCTACAGCATGGTGTGAGCTTGGATAACCATGAAGCCCCTGAAGGCCTGCATAACAATCAGTCTGTCCGGTCAAGAGGCTAAGATAGAACATGCAATTATTAATAACTCTCATTCACTCAACATTAACACAATTTTACTTTTTATAGTTTTTTCTTATACACTTTCTATTTTCTTTTATATATTAGATTAGATATCGATCAGTGCGTTTCGACAGGTGTGTCTTTTACGTAGAAAAGATTTGATTTACTCCGTCATAACTCTACATACGTAGAAAAGTGTGCGCAGGGGTTGGCAAGCAAAGCGAGCAGGGGGGGGTGGAGCCCCCTAGTTTATTATTATTATTTTTTGGCTGGTGCTGCAAAATCCGGGGCTTCCCCATATGGCTAATACTAATATTATTCAGAAAACAAATTAAAATATTGCCGTGTGTTTCATCACATTACAGTTGTAAAGAATGTTTATTCATATACAAAGTCATACAAATAAAATTAGGTAAGGATATGGCAGTTATTCCAAATTTAAAATTAAACATGGATTATTCAGTACTGCATGAAATAAATCATTTCACACGTGCATACATAGAAAAGTTTTAAGTAAAGACCTTATATCACACAATTTTACTGTAAAGCAAACTGGGTAATTTAACAACTGAATTACTCTACTTTAAACTTGAATAAAATCATACCTTTTTAACATAAGGTGCACTGGATCCACTTCGCTGTGCAGCATTTGGCAATTTTGCACAACTATTACCTGTGGACTGTGGAGGATAATGTACCCTTCCATGATTTGCACCAGAATATTGACCAGGGTGAGGCCTTCTGGAATCAGTATTAACTGCAAACTGTCCAGGTATACGCATTTCTGCTTTAGACATTCGCATTTCTGCTTTAGGCATTCGAATTTCTGCTTTAGGCATTCGCACTTCACTTCGGGCAGCAAACTGTCCATGTGGATGCACTGGCATGTCACTGTTTCTTGTGAACTGTACGGGAGGGTGCATGTTTACATTATTATGACCAGAATACTGGTCTGGGTGATGCAAGTTAATATCAGTGTTATTATTAGCATATTGTCCAGGAAGATAATTTCCAATGTTTGTGCTACTTGTAAATGGTTCTGGAGGAGGAGGAGGAGGATGAGGAGTGTGATGAGGTGGAGGAGGAGCAGCAGCAGGAGCAGGATAATGCATTCCCATATTTGAGTTATTGGAATACTGTCCTGGAATATGCATTCTGACATCAGTATTGCCAGTAAAGTGTCCAGGCATCTGTTTAGACATAGACCAAGATTGAACCTGAAAGAATAGAATCAAGATATTAAAGCAAACATTAGCATTAGCATTAGCATTATGATATTAGAAAACACGCATGCACGCACACACACGGAGAGCACTGACTCTCTTTAAAAATTACAGCTGTGAATTACAGGCTCCAAAAAAGCAATAAGGGTTTGCCTTTTTATGTACCTAATTGTTATTTTATATTGTACTTTAAGCGTAGTCTTATAGTTATTGTTACACTGGTTATTTTTATTTTTTATTTAGATAAAGAGTTTTTGTAGATTACTACTCAATATATGTAAAACCATTATTTCGCCGAATCTTGCAGCCACTGTTTTTATATAGAGTAGTAGGGAATTCAAAATTTTAAATGTGGTAACTAGGCAGCTCTAACATATAATTATATAGCACAATACGCATCACTGCATTTAGGATTCTATTAGATAGCGTAGTATTGACAATTAATTAATTAAATTTATTGATCTTATTAATTTAAAATATCATGCCTGACTAGAGCAGCAAAGCAACGGGCACAAAGTGGCAGGAGTGTTGTGACTCGGGGGAGAACTGAGGGGGGCAATTCTCCAACGCATCACAGACTAAAAAAATGTGCAACTTGTGAAATTTTTGCCAAACTCTGGAAGAGAACATGATCTAGCCAAGGAGGATGTCTTTGTGTGTGCCAGGTGCAGAGGGTGTCTAGAAATTAGGTATCAACTCAGCATTGTTCTACTGGGCGTCTATGAGAGCTTGAGGTGTAGGGTAGATGCCCTCGAAGAAATTAATATGAGGGGCCCATCAAGCTCTCAGCTTCCCAACTCAACGACAGAGCTCGCTCCTGGGCATCAGGCAACACAGCGGCAATCTCCAAGGCAGAATGCGCTGTTCCCAAAGGAACTAGTTATTGTTGGTGACTCTATTGTCAGGGAGACGGGGAATATATTGTGTAAAAAGGTTAGATGGAACAGGACCAGGGCATGTCTGCCAGGGGCAAAAGTTGATGAAGTTGTAAAGTATATATCATCTTTTAAGGGCACAAACGGTGATATCGTTGTACACGTTGGCACCAATGACATTAAGAGTAGGAGATCTGCAGATTTACTTAACAAGTACAGGTCAATGTTGCAAAAAAGTCGTGAGTCAGGGTTAAATTTGAAAGTGTCTGCAATTCTGCCCAGACATGATAGGAGGGAACACATGATGAGTGCCTTGTCAATCAATTCAGCCCTGGAAAGACTGTGCAAGGCTCAAGGGGTAGAATTTTTTTCAGCGTGGCCTGTGCTTGTTAACAGGAGAGACTGCTTCTACAGGGATGCGATACACTTAAATAGAAAGGGTGCAAGAATATTTGCTGATGCTATCGAGGCAGTGTTAGGTGGGTTGGAAAACTGCTAGCTTGGGGGATTCACAGACTAAAAGGTTAAAAGTAGCCGCAGGGGTGCTGGGGGTTTCAGGGACTGATGGCAGTCATTGTGAAACAAGTGGGTATATGGGATGTGTTAGGGTAACTAAGAATAAGAATAGGTTCATGTATACTTGCATGTATACCAATGCTAGATGTATAGTAAATAAATTTGATGAATTTGAAGTGCTGGTCAAGACATCAAAGGCGGATATTGTTGGGATAGCAGAGACGTGGTATCACACAGATATAAGGAATGCAGAACTGGAATTTGGGAAGTACAACGTGTACAGAAAGGATAGACAGGATAAGAAGGGATGAGGTGTTATGCTGTTAATTAAGAAAAATATAAAATCAAAAGAAGTGCATCCAGTTGATAAAGATGAACAGTGCACTGTTGAGTCAGTTTGGTGTGACATAAGCACTGCGAAAGCAAAAATAAGAGTAGGAGTGTGTTATAGGCCTAATGACTCGAATGAGTACAATGAACAATTGTACAGAGAAACAGAGTGGGCTAGTAAATCAGAATGTCTTATAATGGGGGATTTTAACTTCCCAGATATTGACTGGAACTTGTGGGCTGGTCACTCACACACACTAGTAAGAATTTTTTGGATTTATTGGATGATTGTTTTCTGCAGCAGCATGTTCAAGAGGCAACCAGAGAGGGTAATACTCTTGATCTGGTTATCAGAAGTGATCATTTGAGTATTAAGCATCTGCAGATAAAGGAACCGCTAGGTGGCAGTGATCACAGTGTACTGATGTGGGATTTACTTAAAGATATAATTACCATTAGGGGTAAAGGAAAGAGTTTTTGCTTCCGTAAAGGTGAGTACAGTGGTCTCAGACAGTTTTTAAATTCTGTACAGTGGGACCAACTGACAACGTTACCAACAGTAAATTTTAAGTGGGAAGCATTCAAGAAATTTTCATACCTATTAAGTTTCATACCTATTAAGTATTAATTTTCATACCTATTAAGTTTCATACCTATTTATATAAAAGTTTCATACCTATTAAGATATACTGTTCAAGGTTTAGGCCTAAATGGTTATCAAATGAACTAATGAGACTCGTGACAGAGAAGAAAAATGCATGGGATGCATATAAATTATCAAGCAACTCAGAAGCCTATGGCAGATATAAGATAGCCCGTAATCAGGTCACAAAGGAGGTTAGGCAGGCGAAGACAGATTACCGACAAATCTTTGGCAAAAGATGCTAAGAAAAACAGCAAGGATTTCTTTACTTATATAAACTCTAAAAGGATGGGGACGAATCTGATTGGTCCACTTGATATCGATGGTTTGACTGTTGATGATCCTGCTCAGATAGCAAACAAACTGAATGAGTATTTTGCATCTACATTCACACATGAGGAGTTATTAAGGTTTGAAAATGGCAGAAGGTTATCAAATTGTACCAGGGTGCTTAATGATTTTGTAATAACTGAGAGCAAAGTGGAGGAGAAATTGTTGAAGTTAAACATAAGAAAGGCACCTGGGGTGGATGGGATCTATACAGTTATATTAAAGGAGGTGGCAAAGCAACTAAGCAAATCCTTAGCCGTAATTATGAGAGCATCCTTGGACTCGGGGGGGGCCCCACGGACTGGAGATGTGCAAATGTATCCCCAATTCACAAAGGGGGATCAAAGGGGTGACACGAGTAATTACAGACCAGTGAGTTTAACTTCTGTTCCAGGTAAAACAATGGAGTCACTGGTTAAAGATGCAATGCAAGATCATCTAGACAAGACTGCAGCAATAATTCAGACACAGCATGGGTTTGTTAAGGGAAAGTCTTGTCTGACAAATTTGATACGATATTATGATGTGGTTACAAAGGAACTGGATGCAAAAAATAATTTTGATATCATATATTTGGATTTCAGGAAAGCTTTTGACACTGTAGCACATGGAAGACTATTGTACAAATTTGAGCAGAATGGTATTAAGGGTAATTTGCTACAATAGATAAAAGGATGGTTGAGTGGGAGAAGACAGAGGGTGGTAATTAATGGGTGCTGCTCTTCGTGGACTAATGTTATTAGTGGAGTCCCACAGGGTTCGATGTTGGGTCCTCTGTTGTTTTGTATATTTATCAATGATATCGATGAAGGTATATCAAGCTTAGTGTTGAAGTTTGCAGATGATACAAAGGTTGGCAGGGTTGTTAATGGCAGTAATGGCAGTGTGCTACTGCAACAGGATCTATATAATTTGGGCAGATGGGCTAAGAAGTGGCAACTGAAGTTTAACCTTGACAAATGCAAAATACTGTATATGGGTGGAAGTAACCTGAGAGAAAAGTATCAACTGTGTGGTACTACACTTATGGTGGTAGAAAATGAAAAAGACCTGGGAGTAACTGTGCAGTCAGATACGAAGTTTTCTGAGCAATGCAGACAGGCTGCCAGGGCTTGTTTGTTTGTTTGTTATTTGCTTTTTAGGAGCATTAGCAACTAAGGCCATATTGCTCCGGGATATGCGGTGGTCATTCCCTGACCTTTCCGCATCCTCCGTATTTGGTGGTGACGGGCTCGAACCCCGGTCTAATCAAGAAGCGTGTGCTACGCACTGCTGCTCCTTCCCACCTGGCTACGGAGGCGCCAGGCTGCCAGGGCAGGTCATGGGGTTTTGTCAATGATATATAGGAATTTTGCTAGCAGGGAAAAGGAGGTGATTGTCCCTCTGTATAAGGCAGTGGTCAGGCCACGCCTTGAGTACTACGTATAGGTCTGGAGGCCTCATTTTAGGAAGGATGTAGATTTGCTTGAGTGTGTACAGAGAAGGGTAACAAGATTGGTGAGGGGAATGAAGGGATCCTCTTACGAAGAGAGGCTTAAGTTCTGGAAATTGCAGCGGCTGGAGACTAGGCACCTGTGAGGTGATCTGATTGAGGTATATAAGGCCTTGAATGGGTTGAGCATGCTGAATTCTGATGGGATCCTTCCACTTGTTCAGATTACGAACCTAAGGGGGCATAAATGCTACAATAGATAAAAGGATGGTTGAGTGGGAGAAGAGAAGAAGGAAGAAAAGACAGATGTAGAATGATGTGCAGAAATTTGCCTTTAGCCAGCGGGTGGTTAACTTCCATCTGTCGTTATGGAAGTTGATAGGTTGAATAAATTTAAGGAGGAACTGGATAGGCATTTGGAGCGAATGGTGTGATTTTTTTTTTTTTTTTTTGGCTGTTGCTACATAAGCTCATGCACTTGCTTTCTTGCATCACATGCTACTACTACTACTACACTAGACTTGATTATCTGGAGTGGTGGGGAAATAAATATTTTATGGATAATATACAAAAATGAAAGAAAACTCATAAATGATAAATGTGATCAAAATGTAAATTTATTTAGATAAATACATATTTATAAATGTATACCACAGCACAGAACGGTTTATAAGAAAATTATTTAATATATATATATATATATATATTTTGAAAAGGAAAATAATGAAATTTGTTTTTTTTACTTGGTGGTCATTCCTGCAAATGGTACTATGTAAATTTCAAGGCATCATCTTGCTAGCAATAACAGAACCCCAACGTTCCATGAAGTCAAGTGAAGACTTGTTAAAGTTGATACTCTAATACCTTTTCACATTTATTGATAAGCTGAAATTTCTTTGTTCAGAGGAAGGTAAGGGCCTTTTTCATTTTTACGTGCTCGATGCACATGGACACAAATGTAAAAAAAAAAATGGACAAGAATGTTAAAATTAACTGTACAGCAGTAAGACTGAAGGATTACTGAAATATCATTAGTGAGATAGCTAAGTAGAAAGCAAAGGTGGAGATGAGGCTTCAGAAATTCAAGAATCTTTGTTTATAGGAACTTTAAAAAATGTAAACAAGCATCTTTATTCAATTGTATGTATAATTTTTGTTATGCAACTTAGACTGACTTAGATTACTGTTAGCCACCTGTGGACAACTGAGAGTCTAATGTATACATACATACTGTGAATGTTGGCATACCATCCTGAAGAATTTTTCAGGAAGTTCAATCTTTTTTAACATATTATAATAAAAAAAACAGAAAATAAAAATGTTAAGAAAAAAACAAAACACAAATCCAGTTCAACCCTTTTTAACATATTATAATAAAAAAACAGAAAATACAAACATTAAAAAGAACAAAAAACAAATACACATATTGAAAAATTTGATGCAGTTTTTCTGAGGGAGTCAAATGCATCAACAATGAACCAATAAGTCTTGGAGAGGAGTGAAAATGATTTTTCTCCAGGTAATAAAAAATAAAACAAAAAAAACAGAATGAGCAATCATGTTGAGATATTCAGTACCTTTCCCTTTCACTGAAAGAGTGAATTTTGATTAGGTGTTTTAAAGACCAGTCTCTAGGATACTGAGGGAATCAGATCTGCATTCTGATATTAGTATTGCCAGTACTGATGTCAGAATGGCTATTGGTCACAACTTTTCCCCATTTCTATTCCCACCTGATCTGATTCACTGCTCAGAAACCAGTTAAAATAAAAGGGTGGAAAATCAGTGCTGACAATTTTAGCATCTTTCATTTGATATTCCAAAGTTCTTTCTCTACTTATTCATTTGCCCTATGCAATAAGGCAAATGAACAGGTTCTTTATGTATCATCTGATCCTGACAACTAGGTGTGCAGCCAAAACCAATTTCCTCTTCTCATATTCTAACTGATTTAATTTTTATAGTTTTATTCTTATGGAAAATTAGTTAACTATTCATTAACTGTAGAAGAGCAAGGAAGTTTTGAAGAGTTTGTATTAGATTTAGGTACTGAATTACATTGTGCATAAGAAAATGAACTTGTGCACTTTTAAACTGCCATCATTTAATATAATTTTTGAAAAACAACATTGTAGCATCTTTGTTTATATTTGGCCAAGAAAAAAAAAAAAAAAAAAAAAAAAAAATCAGTAATAAATATATTCATTCCCTCATCCAGATCTATCATACAAGCAAATCTGGGCACTGCTCCCTGGAGACATCTCATCATGACAAGAAATGTCCTCACACTTGCATGGCTTATAACGGGGCAAACTGATGCTTCATCAGTATCCACATTAATCTCTGGCCTGAAGAGGGGAGCACCCCGACTCCTGTCTCCCTCTGCATCTTATGCTGTCAAGCATTGATTTCCTGAGGGACATGTTTCCAGCCAATTGTCTTCAGACTTTCAATAAATTTGGGATACACCCTGATAGGTTCTGTGAAGACAAGCTCTACAGGAACGAAATCCTTAAAAACTGTTACCAGATAATGAATCTATGATGTTAACATGCTCCTGGACATGACTGACTGCTTTTTTTTACTTGCTTATTTGTATTTGACAAAGACTTTGTTTTTGTCTCTATGCAATTATATGTTTAATCCAGTAAATTCCAGTTTAATCCAGTAAAATACTGTACATGTGTTCCTTGAACCTTAGTGTGTAAATATTCGCACCCTTCTGGCACAATACTGTCCTGGAGTGACCTAAGGTTTCTTGTGGCAATAAACTGATTTTAATAATAATATAAAATAATTTTTCCTATCTATGATAAACAGGAAATTCTATCTACAGTGTGATTTTGTTGATATCTGCATGAGACCAATTGCTCGCTCCACAGAATTTCATTCATTACTGGGGCAAAAAATAAAGTTACAGGAACTCTTCTTGATTTAAAAAAACTCTGGCAGCTCTTGCTGGAGTTCTTCTAATCAAGGTGCTGCTAATCCTTGGCTATGACTGTGAACGTACTATTCTTCCATAATGTTGTTCTAGATGGTGCCGCAGGTAACATACAGGGGTACTGTTCATTCCCTCAGTGGCAAATGATAGTAGAAACCAAGCTTATAAAGCATCAGCCAAAAAAAAAAAAAAAAAATTCTACACATCTTTCCAGCATCCATCCTTCCTCAATTTGAATTTAGGATCTCCAGACCTGTATGCAGTTGTTTGTTGTTTGGTTTTTTTTTTTAAGGAGCATTAGCAACTAAGGCCATATTGCTCCGGGTCATGCGGTGGTCATTCCCTGACCTTTCCGCATCCTCCGTATTTGGTGGTGACGGGCTCGGACCCGGTTTAATCAAGAAGCGTGTGCTACGCACTGCTGCTCCTTCCCACCTGGCTACGGAGGCGCCCTGTATGCAGTACTCGAGCGTTATTATTGGGTAGACTGCATACCTTATGTACTTAAGGTATGCAGCCTACCCAACTCTCTGTTCATGCATGTGAACAGAGAGTTGTCTAACATTCCAGTTGGTAGAGGTAACAGTGAAGAATATGCTTGATTGTAATTGGAGCATAATAATGGAACATTCTCTTGTGTAAGGATATGTATATGAATTACTCATGTGTTTGTACCTGATACAGATTGCATCACTTTACTGATTTAATTTGAAAAAGCTTATTGATGGTTTGACCTTGCCACATAGGTTGCAAACAGTTATTTGCATATGAAGTATTTTTAGTTTGCACATGAGAGTCAGGTTATATCTCTCTCATTGATCCTTCTCTTTGAAATGCCCTTTGTTATAGAGTTTTAGGTGCATTAGTGATTTTAGGCCTTAATACATCATTGTGTATTATGTCTGTACTAGTGTCCATTCATGGGCTGATTTGCATGTTGTCTGGGCTGAAAACAGAATAACTAATCGGGAAAAGTTCTACTTCTTCTGATTGAGATTAGTTTACTACAGCCTCAATTGAAGCAGCCTTTAAAAATTCCTCCAGTCATAGACAAGAATCAAACCTTGACCTCTCCAAAGAAGTGACAAATGGTCAAAACTGTCAGCTTTCACTGCCACGGAAGACTTGAAATGCTGGCATACATGATGTTGCTGAGATTTCTGTGAATGTTTTGTCTAATGCTTCACTAATATCCTTTGAGTTTGCAACATCTTGTTCATTCCAGCTCAACATGGATTGTTAAGGGAAGACAATACTTGCCTTGCATATTGTATATTCTATTCCATGCTGTTTGGGTATGAGTATCTCTGGCAGTTGTGGAAAAAATGTTGCTCTCCCCCACCATTCTGTCCAGAGATGGGGGACAGAATGGAGAAGAGCTTGGCTAGAAGTTGCTTCATTTTTTCAACAATTTGATGTCAAGAAGACAGTTTTTTACTCTAATGCAAGTGATGCTGTTTGCATGTTAGATGCTCAAAATTCAGTATTGAATTCAAATTTACATCAAAACTTAGATATTATTCATAATTATTTTTTCTGTAAAATTCTTGAGATGTGTAGTGTGTCCTTAAAAGTTTTTTTTTTAGTTCCTGTGGGCAAATTAAATTCACCAACTTGATGTGGAACTAAGTTGCAAGAAAAGATAAGAGGATATGTCCAGCAGTCCTTTTTATCCCCCATAAAGTGGTGTCAATCAACAAGTAACTGGATAACACCAGTGCAATTTATCTATTTGATGTATTTTTACTGTTGGTGTTAAGCTACAAATACTGCAGATTTGCATCTCTTGATGAGGAAGCAACTTTCACTGCTTAAAAACTAATTCTCTCTCTGATAAAAGGCACAATGGCACAACTTTACTTCTGATAACTTAGAAATAATTGTGGTGGTAGTAGTAGTAGTAGTATTTGAGGTTTGGCACAAGGGCCTCTTGGGCCATATTGTGCCTGTTCACGATTTAGTTATTACTAATTTCACGTTATTATGATTAGATATAATAATACAAATTTATGCATTTTAAATACTGAAACAGTTCCTCCAAATTTGCTTTATTACTGAGAATATGTGATAAGGTTAAATGTTCCTGTAAGTTGGATAGGGAGCTAAAGCTGGATTTTCGGACAGATGAAAGTTCTCGAGACATTCAACGAGAATATGTTTTATTGTTAGGTGAGACTGGCAAAAGAAACACAGGAGAATTCTCTCCCAGAAGCAAATACAGATGAGTTGGATGCAAATGACCGATGTGGAGCCTTGCCAGAATCATTTCTTGTCATCTGCTTCTCCTGAAACTAGATGACTACTGTTGTGGCTCTTTTTTAATCTGCAACAGTTTATTATTGATTTGAGTTTGCCAGAGATGAGACCATTGTTTTCTACATGTTTTTTTTTATAATGGATTTGCAGTCAGTGTAGGGCACTTTCAGTTGAGTGGAAAATCCAGAGTAGGGATGTTTAGCAGCGGCATCCGCATGTTCGTTACCTGGGCTGCCAATATGGCCAGCGATCCAGCAGAAGTTAACTTTCTGGTTGTCTGTTTTATAGTAAAATAATTTAGACTTCATCTCTTTAAGAATGGGGTGAAAGGGAGAAAAGGTAGATTGAATGGCAGTGATTGCACTTAAGGAGTCTGTATATATAAGAGATTGCTCAATATGGAAGTTATTTATGTTATCTAGAGTCAGTTTAATTGCAAATAATTCTGCGGTATAGATACTGCATTCAGTAGGAAGAGATACAGCTACTGAGAAGGTGAAAGAAACTGCTGCAGCACCTACAGCCGCATCTGTTTTGGAGCTATCAGTATAAATATGTACTTTCTCTGAGTTGGCCAAGGAATGCAATTTGTGCAGCTGTTGAAAGGTGATATTTGCCAAGGAGGATTTTCCCCATCTTAAAAAGAAATTGTCACAGAGAGGTGAGTAATCAGTCCAGGGAGGTTCTGGGGTAGCAAAGTCTTGGAATATGTTCTGAAAGTTAATATCCCAATTGAGTATGAGTTCTTGCAATTGAAGCCCTGCGGGGCAGTTTTCATTGAGTTTATTGTGATATAACGTGGTAAACTGAGGGTCAAACAAGTACTGCCAGCTGGGGTGGGATGGATTACATTTAATCTTTGCTGCATAGTTACACAATAAAGATTTTTTCCTGAGATGAAGAGGAGGTTCATTTGTCTCAATGTAAAGGCTGTGAACTGGGGATGTTCTGAAGGCTCACACAGCTATCCTAAGGGCACTCTGCTGAATGGTGTCCAGACGTAATAGAGAACTTTTCCTAAAGGAGTCATAGACCGGTGATCCATAATCCAAACGTGATCTTATTAAAGGTTATGTTATTTGTTATTTGGTTTTTAGGAGCATTAGCAACTAAGGCCATATTGCTCCAGGGATATGCAGTGGTCATTCCCTGACCTTTCCACATCCTCCGTATTTGGTGGTCACAGGCTCGAACCCTGGTCTAATCAAGAAGCGTGTGCTATGCACTGCTGCTCCTGCACACGGCTACGGAGGCGCCCTTATTAAAGGTCCATAGAGATGTAGGAGAGAGAGAGCTTCTATCAGCACCCCAGGACATAGCGGAGACAGATCTTAGGATGTTCAGTTTTTTAAGACAAATTGTCCGAATATAAGCTATATGAGAAGCAAAATTAAGTTAATTGTCGAAGTATAACCCCAATAGACTGGACTTGTTGGTAACAGAAATCAGGCATTTTTTTAAATATATTTTTGGATCCGGATGTACTTTGCAATTTTTACAAAAATGAATTGCAGTGGATTTCTTTACTGCTAGAGAGAAACCATTCCATAATGCACATGATTCTATTTTACCTATGGAAATTTGAAGCTGCCTTTCAACGGTGTTCATAGTTTGGAATTTACAAGAGATAATGAGATCACCGGCAAACATGTACAATTCTACTGTATTTGGTACTTCCCATGTCATGTTTGTAATTCTTATTAAAAATAATGTTGCACCGAGAATGGAACCCTGTGGTACACCCTCCTCTTGTTCAAATGATTTGGATAAATTGTTCATGTATCTAACCTGAAGCGTTCTGTGGCATAGGAAGTTTTGAATAAATTGAGGTAACTGCCCTCTCAAGCCAAAAGAATGAAGATTTTGAAGAACGCCATATCGCCAGGTGGTATCAAACGTTTTTTCAATGGCACCTCCGTAGCCAGGTGGGCAGGAGCAGCAGTGCGAAGCACACGTTTTTTGATTAGACTGGGGTTTGAGCCCGTGACCACCAAATACGAAGGATGTGGAAAGGTCAGGGAATGACCACCGCATATCCCCGGAGCAATATGGCCTTAGTTGCTAATGCTCCTAAAAACCAAATAACAAACAAAAAAACAGCTTTCTCAATATCGAGATTAATCATAACTAGATGTTGTCCCTTTACGAAGGCATTACGAATGTTTGCTTCTGCTTTTATCATCACATCTAGTGTGGACCAATTCTTCCGAAATCCACACTGGTTACTGTTTAGGAAGTTGTTAATTTCCAGGAACCACGTTAGCCACCTGTGAACCATTTTTTCCAGGACTTTGCCTAAACAACCACACAGTGAAATCAGATGGTAGTTATGTGGAATGGAGCAATCCTTTCCTGGCTTCAGGAAGGCTAGAACAATTGAGTGACGCCAGGAGATTGGGTGGGTATTTTTTAAGAATATTCTGTTGTAATATTTTAACAATGTTCTTTTGGCTCTGTTGTCAAGTTGTTTTAACATTATGTAGCAGATCCCATCAGGACCAGCAGCACTACTGGATGTTTTATTGAGTACCCCTAAAAGTTCCATTAATGTGAATGACTGGTTGTATGAATGTGAAACTATCGTAGAAAAACTGACCTTTTGTTGTTCTGCAGATTCTTTAATTCATTGAAAGGTTGGGTTGTAGGTGGATATTGCTGATGTACTGGCAAATGATTCACATCATTCCGCTAGAGCATTTGCTATTTCTACCAGTGATGACAACTCCTTCCCTTCCCAATTTAATATTGTAGCTGGAGACTGAACATATTTGCCATTAAGTGTTGGTATTTTCCTCCAGATGGTCCTTGAGGTTGTCACAGACATTCTCTCAGATTTTCCAGACAAGCTGTAATTGCTACTGGGAGTCTAAAACGCCAATGGAACTGATATTCGGGTGACACTCAAGTCAAGTGGACCCAATTTTGGCGAAGTCCGGACTGTCTAGGAAAGCCAAATCCTCTGCTTGCACCTTCACGATGGTGGGACTGTTAGTAATCTTGGGTATAACCTCCATGCACAAGTACATGGTGGGTGACCACCCAAGTGTGAACCAACATAAGCAGGGGTCAAGGTGTAATGCCCACACCACATGGAGGAATGCCGTCCCTCTATGTTATCAGGCGGTACTAGGTGGTAGATGACTCTCACCACCGGTGCAATACCACCACTTTGCTTATTGGAAGCTTGAAGTGGTGGAACGCATGTTTAGTCTTTAGAGCTAAGTTCCGGTCAACTCTTCCCTATCTCTTCCATCATGCAGTATGATTGATGACTTTTGAGGTTATGATGAACATCATGGCGAGATCCAATATTCCTTACATTTCGAGGGTATAGCTCTAAAATGGTGTTTGCAGGCAGGCCGCTAGTTATTACCCCGGACCGAACCTATTGGTAACTCTTTAGGAGGCTTCTGGATCAGCTAGTGTATAATCTCGCTACCTCTACTCTGCCAGATAGTGACTGGAGAGAGTCCGAGTAGTGTGTATGCACAGAGCATTGTTGAGGCCACGTTATGTCAAGGATCTGGGTATATTCTTTCCATGTGTACGCCATATCCAAATTTCATTACTTCATACAGCATGTCCCACCCACTTTTTCTTACTATTGAATACATCATGAATTGTGAAACTAATAGAGCAAGCTTATCTGAGAAAAGATCTAAACCTCCCAAGCACTTCCTAATTCATTTCACAAATATACTTGGTCCCAATTCTAATCTCAATGATGTCCATTTCCACTTGCAGTCTGCCAAACCCCATGTACTTTTTCTGACAGAATATCAGTTATCGGTTGATTCAACTACTGCTCATCTCAGATGCTCAAATTATTCACTGTATGATTCCTTTCGCCTCAAAGGTGGTACTTATGCATATGTCTGTTCTGATATTCCCTGTCAGAGACTTGGCAATTAGGCGCCTCCTTAGCCAGGTGGGAAGGAGCAGCAATGCGTATCACACGCTTCTTGATTTAGACCTGGGTTCGAGCCCATCACCACCAAATACGGAGGATGCGGAAAGCTCAGGGAATGACCACCGCATATCCCCGGAGCAATATGGCCTTAGTTGCTAATGCTCCTAAAAACCAAATAACAAGCAAACATAACAACATACTTGGCAATTTGGAATCTCCTCTCTTTGATCTTCTCTGGCTTAAAATCTCTCTACCTCATTGTGTCATATTCATCTGTTGTCTCTACCGTTCTCCCAACTCCACTAGTCACGTGAAGCCCTTAGACTTCCTCTCTTTGCAACTTGACTTTCTCCAGTCCAACTTTCCTAACAGTGAGGTAATTTTCCTTGGTGATTTTAATGTTCACAACTCCAGCTGGCTTCTGTTTTCTAGTCACACCGACCCAGCTGGTCGAGATGCTGAGCCTTTTGCAATTACTAATGACCTTGCACAGATTGTTCATTTACCTACAAGGATACTAGACAATCCTAATCAAACAGCCAACGCGCTTGATCGTTTTCTCACAAACAACCCTTCTAAGTACACGATCGAAGTGAGAGGTCCTCTAGGCACTTCAGATCACAACTTGGTGACTGTCTCTTCTCCAATGGAGCCTTTATCTCATGGCTATTCCCAACCTCGTGTAGGTTGGGCATTACAAGAATGCAAAATGGGATGACCTGCGAGATTTCTTTTCTTCTTTTCCTTGGTCGGATTACTGTTTCAAAACTTCTGATGTCGACATTTGCTCAGATTGTGTCAGTGAAATTATTCTTGCAGGAATGGAATCCTTTATGACACTCCACTTTAAAATCTTGTCCTTTATCTAAACCTTGGTTTTCCAATAAATGTTCTAAGGGTGTTCAAGAGAAGAATGTTGAATATCGTAATTGGCTTGTTTCTGAACAGGCTAAGAGTAGAAAACTTGCTTCTTGCCCTAATGGTAGCTGAGCATTCTGGTCTCTTGCTAAAGCTATTGGCCGCAACTTCTGCCCATCTCTGCTCCCACCTCTGTCCAAACTAGATGGTACCACTGTCACTCCAGCCAAGGATAAAGCTGACTTGCTAGCATCCCATTTTTCTTCCAACTTATGTATTAATGATCTTGGTAAAACACCTCCCACCATTCCCAACAAGCTCCATTTCCTCTCTCCTGTGCTTTTTTGTCAAAAGTATGTCAGAAGGATTTTGACGAATCTTGATGCAAAGAAAGCTTCAGGTCCCGATGGTATTTCTCCACTTGTTCTCAAAACCTGTGCTCCTGAATTTACTCCTATTCTTTGCTGCCTTTTTTTCACTTTCTTATTCCAAAGTTGTTTTTCCTTCTGCTTGGAAATTTGCTCATATCCAGCCGGTTCCTAAAAAGGGTGACAAATCCCTCCCATCCACTTATTGTCCCATTGCAATTACTTCTACTCTTTCTAAAGTAATGGAGAAATCAATTAACCGCCAACTCTTAAACTACCGAGAAACCTTCCGTCTGATCAACGATCACCAGTATGGATTCCGTCACTGTCGATTCACTGGTGATATTCTGGCTTATGTTAGCCATTTATAGACTAATTCAATGGAAAGGTTCGGTGAAACACAAGTAGTTGCTCTTGACATCTCAAAGGCTTTTGATCGTGTTTGCCATAAAGGTCTTCTAAACAAGCTTTCATCTTATGGTTATCCAGTTTTCTCTCTGATCGCTCACTGAGGGTGATGGTAGATGGCTCTCTGTCTTCTAACTTCTCCATTAATGCCGGTTTCCCCCAAGGTTGAGTTCTTTCCCCCACTCTTTTCCTCTTGTATATTAATGACAGGCTTTTGATCGTGTTTGCCATAAAGGTCTTCTAAACAAGCTTTCATCTTATGGTTATCCAGTTTTCTCTCTGATCGCTCACTGAGGGTGATGGTAGATGGCTCTCTGTCTTCTAACTTCTCCATTAATGCCGGTTTCCCCCAAGGTTGAGTTCTTTCCCCCACTCTTTTCCTCTTGTATATTAATGACCTTCTTCCAGTGACTGGAAATCCTATCCATTTTGCCAATGATAGCACATTTCATTCCACTTTCTATTTTGAGAAACCTTGCCCTGCTCAATCAGCTTCAACTTCTCGAAAATCTGCTGCCAATTCCTTAAATGCCGATCTTCAGGTAATTCTCCAGTGGGGCAAAGATATCTTAGTTGATTTCAACCCTTCTAAAACTCAGTCTTGTCTTATATCTCACAAAAAGGATTCTTCTGCACCTATGCTTATCTTTAGTGACACTCCGATTTCTAGGCAAAATGATATATCTCTTTTGGGGATTACCCTAACTTCTAATCTCTCTTGGCTCAAGCACATTACAAATATTGCTTCCTCTGCATCTAAAAAACTTGGTTTTCTCTTTCGCTCTCGGTGTTACTTTTCTTCCAAACAGCTGCTCACTCTGTATAAATCGCAAATCCGCCCTGCCATTGAATATTGTTCCCACATCTGGGGTGGTGCCCCCAAAACCTCTCTCAGGCTTCTTGATTCCAATCAGAAGAGGGCAGTTAGGTTAATTAAGGATTCATCTCTAACAGTCTCTCTCCACTCGCTGTCTCATAGATGTACTGTTTCTGCTGCATGCCTCTTCTACAGATACTTCCATGGGCACTGTTCTTCTGAATTGGCTTCTATAATTCCTGCTCTCTCTTTCAAAACAGTCCGAACACGTGCTGCCACCAGCCAACATTATTTACTGTCCAAATTCAAACTCACAGAATCAACTTTTCATCCTCCTCATTTATTCATTCAACTGCCGTTTTCAGGAACAAACCTTCCTTCATACGTATTTCCTGAAAATTAGTCTACTGAAGTTCAAGTCCAATATCAACAAATATCTTCTTATGTCTTCTCAACCTCCAACCCAAGCATGGTACTAAGTACTATACGTTCTAATACCTCTCGTGTTTGGGGTTTAAATAAAAAAAAAAAAAAAAAGATGATTCTGCTGTCTGTGTCATTATTTATACTTGAAGAAAAACTAATCCAGGCATCTCTCTTTGCTTTTCGTCTTATTTGGCAGAATTTGGCTTTCATCCTTTTAAAGGTGATTAAGTTACTAGTTGTGAGGAATTTGTGAAACAAGTTCCAATCTTTGTTTTTTCCTGTTTAGCGTGTGTTCAATCCTGATTCCACCAGGAATTACTGTGTTTGCGCCTCCCCTGCAAAGATTTTGGTATTGCAGAATTGGCAGCTTGCAATATTTGGCTAGTTATGTGTTCTGTGACATTATCTATGGGCTGAGAATGGACTATTTCTTCATTAAATTGGATATGTGAGGCATATTCGTTCCAATTTGCCCTATGAAACTTCCAAGTGGAGCACCACAGTGAAGGGGGTTTACCCGTGTTTGCAGCTTGCAGAGAATCGCTAGATGATCACTATTGATTAGATTTTCATGAGCAAACCACTCCGTATTGGTATATATAGAGGGAGAACAGATTGATAGATCTATTGCACTCATGGATCCTGTAGAAAAATTAATATAGGTAGGCTTGCCAGTGTTCAAAAGAATAAGCTGACAAACATCAAGAAGTGATTCTATTAGAATGATGTGCATTGAAATATCCAAGAAAGCAGAATGGATGTGGTAGTTGGTCTATTAGCTTTTCTAGGTCATATGAAGAGAATGAGAAATTAGGAGGGATATATATAGATGCTATTGTAAGAGTGGTCCCAATTACAGCATGCATTGCCACTTCAAAAGGAGTTTGGAGAACAAGGTGTTTCAATGGAACATTGTTTCTAATGAGAACCGCCAGCCCTCCACGAGCTGGCGAGTCACTCCTGTCTCGTCTGAAAATAGTGTAATTTTTTATGGTAGGACACAATTGTGAATTTAAATAAGTTTCCTGATGGGATATGCCTGCTGGTTCATAGTGTTCGATGAGATTATATAAATCATCTTTTGTGTTGCAAAAGCCTCTACAATTCCATTGAAGTATTCTTTCCATTAAGCAGTTTTGTTGGTTGTTTTTGTTTCTGACTGCTTTTTAGTTGTAGCTTTTTTTTTTTTTTTTTTTATGTAAACCCCAAACACGAGAGGTATCAGAACCTATAGTACTTAGTACAGTTGCTTGGGTTGGAGGTTGAGAAGACGAAAGAAGATATTTGTTGATATTGGACTTGAACTTCTGTAGACTGTAATTTTCACGAAATACGTATGAAGGAAGGTTGTTCCAGAAAACGGCAGTTGAATGAATAAATGAGGAAGATGAAAAGTTGGTTCTGTGAGTTTGAAGTTGGACAGTAAATGGATGCTGGCTTGTGGTGGCACGTGTTCGGACTGTTTTGAAAGAGACAGCGGGAATTATAGAAGACAATTCAGAAGAACAGTGCCCATGGAAGTATCTGTAGAAGAGGCATGCAGCAGAAATGGTACATCTATGAGACAATGAGTGGAGAGACTCTGTTAGAGATGAATCATTAATTTTTTTTTTTTTTTTTTATGAAAACCCCAAACACGAAAGGTATCAAAACCTATAGTACTTAGTACCGTGCATGGGTTGAAGGAGAAGTATGGGGTAGGGGGGTGCCGGAAACTTTGCTCTAGAGACTAAACAGGGGTGAACATTTGAAGTGCTGAACACTTCAAGCCTCCAATAAGCAAAGTGGTGGTATTTCACCGATCGATGAAAGTCATCTACCACCTTCTAATTAACTTAACTGTCCTCTTCTGAATGTAAATCAAGAAGCCTGAGAAAGGTTTTGGGGGCACCACCCCAGATGTGGGAACAATATTCCATGGATTTGCGATTTATACAGAGTGAGCAACTGTTTGGAAGAAAAGTAACACCGAGAGCGAAAGAGAAAACCAAGTTTTTCAGATGCAGAGGAAGCAATATTTGTAATGTGCTTGTGCCAAGAGAGAGATTAGAAGTCAGGTAATCCCCAAAAGAGATATATCATTTTGCCTAGAAATCGGAGTGTCACTACAGATAAGCATAGGAGCAGAAGAATCCTTTTTGCAAGATATAAGACAAGATTAAGCTTTAGAAGGGTTGAAATCAACTAAGTTGTCTTTGCCCCACTGGAGAATTACCTGAAGATCGGCATTTAAGGAATTGGTAGCAGATTTTTGAGAAATTGAAGCTGATTGAGCAGGACAAGGTTTCTCAAAATGGAAAGTGGAATGCAATGTGCTATCATCGGCAAAACTATGGATAGGATTTCCAGTTAATGGAAGAAGGTCATTAATATACAAGAGGAAAAGAGTGGGGGGAAAGAACTGAACCTTGGGGGACACCAGCATTAGTGAAGAAGTTAGAAGACAGACAGCCATCTACCATCACCCTCAGTGAGCGATCAGAGAGAAAACTGGATAACTAATTACTAAAAGCAGTTGGCAAACTATAAGATGGAAGCTTGTTTAGAAGACCTTTTTGCCAAACATGATCGAAAGCCTTTGAGATGTCAAGAGCAACTACTTGTGTTTCACTGAACCTTTCCATTGAATTAGTCCATAAATGGGTAACATAAGCCAGAATATCACCAGTGGATCAAAACTGACGGAATCCATACTGGCGATCGTTGATCAGATGGAAGGTTTCTACGTAGTTTAAGAGTTGGCGGTTAATTGATTTCTTCATTACTTTAGAAGTAACTGGAATGGGACGATAATTGGATTTGAGGGATTTGTCACCCTTTTTAGGAACTGGCTGGATATGAGCAAATTTCCAAGCATAAGGAAAAACACCTTTGGAATAAGAAAGTGAAAAAAGGCGGCAAAGAACAGGAGTAAGTTCAGGAGCACAGGTTTTGAGAATAAGTGGAGAAATACCATCAGGACCTGGAGCTTTCTTACCATCAAGATTCATCAAAATCTTTCTGACATCCTTTTGACGGAAGACCACAGGAGGCATTGAATGGAGTGTGTTGGGAATGGTGGGAGGTGTTTTGCCAAGATCATTAATACATGAGTTGGAAGGAAAATGGGATACTAGCATGTCAGCTTTATCCTTGGCTGAAGTGACAACAGAACCATCTGGTTTGGACAGAGGTGGGAGCACAGATGGGCAAAAGTTGTGGCCAATAGCTTTGGCAAGAGACCAGAATGCTCAGCTACCATTAGGGCAAGAAGCAAGTTTTCTACTCTTAGCCTGTTCAAACTCTAGTTTCGACTGATTAATAACTGCTTTACAATTGTTGCGAGCTTTGGTGTAGGCAGAAAATGAAACTGGAGATTTAGAAACAAGCCAATTACAATATGCAACATTCTTCTCTTGAACAGCCTTAGCACATTTATTAGAAAACCAAGGTTTATATAAAGGGCGAGATTTTAAAGTGGAGTGTTGGATAAAGGATTCCATTCCTGCAAGAATAATTTCACTGACACGATCTGACCAAATTTTGACATCAGAAGTTTTGAAACAGTAATCCGACAAAGGAAAAGAAGAAAAGAAGTCTCGCAGGGCATCTCATTTTGCATTCTTGTAATGCCAAACAACACGAGATTGGGAATAGCCATGAGATAAAGGTTCCATTGGAGAAAAGACAATCACCAAGTTGTGATCTGAAGTGCCTAAAGGACATCTCACTTCGACCGTGTACTTAGAGGGGTTATTTGTGAGAAAAAGGTCAAGCGTATTGGTTGTATGATTAGGATTGTCCGGTATTCTTGTAAGTAAATGAACAATCTGTGGAAGGTCATTAGTAATTGCA